>NC_091889.1:1500000-1730000 GCF_019399895.1 Cardiocondyla obscurior | reverse complement strand
AGCAGAAATTGCTGCTGATATTCCTTGCTCTGAACCTACTGTACGACGATGGATACGACGATTTACTGAAGACGGGGATCATGCTTTGCATGATCATCGTACAGAAAATCGTCGTCCTCGGATTACTACAGCAGAAGAGGACGAGACCATCGTCGCTCGCGTTGTGGATCGTCCTTTTGGCACCGTCCAAGAGGCGATCAACGCAGCGGAAGTTCCAGTGTCCGCGAGTACCGCCCGGCGACGTTTAAACGAAGCCGGGTTATACTGCTATCGTCCCGCCCACAAAATTCCGTTGACTCCTGGTCATCAGGAGCAACGGATCGCGTTCGCGTTAGAAAATTTAGCGACGAGCCGTGCGGAGTGGGAATCCACGATATGGACCGATGAAAAGGTCTTCGTATCGTGTGATGACCACAGGCCACACGTATGGCGTCCAAAAGAGCAACGGTTGAACCCGAATCACGTTGTGCCTCTCCACAGAAGTGGAAGGAAATCGTGTGCGATGTGGGGATGGGTATCCGGTACTGCAATCGGAGAATTGGTACACATTCCTGAGAGAATGAACTCGACAGTGTATATTCGCATACTGGAAGAAGTTCTTCTTCCTTCAGTACGCGCAATATACCCTGAAGAGGATATGCCAATTATCCGATTAGTGCAGGATAATTCCGCTGTCCATACGTCACGTGAAACACAAGCGTGGTTCCGGGATCATCCCGAGATTCTTTTGATCGACTGGCCAGCTCGTTCGCCTGACTTGAATTTAATAGAGAACGTTTGGGCGCAAATGGTTCAGCGATGGGAACCACGAAGGGATAGGACGATAGCAGCATTGGTCGACCATGCGAAGGAAGTTTGGGAAGGACTTCGGTTCCAACCAGACTTTCTCGCAAACTTGATTGATTCGATTCCTAATCGTCTCAATCAAGTGATCGACCGGTCCGGATACTGGACAGATTATTGAGGTCTTCCTCCGCAGCTTCGCCCACGAACGGCCCTTTTCAGGGCCGGCAAATATTTACGATTGATCGGCCTACTCAGGGGATATCAAATTGTCTTTCTCAAGACATACAAAATTCAAACTGTCTTTTTCAAGACAACATTAAAAGTATTACTTGTCTTTTTCAAGACAGCGACCAAAATTATAAATTGTCTTTTTCAAGACAAGATTGAATTTAAAATAGTAATTTTATTAATAAAACATATTTTTTTTCAGGGATAGTATTCTAAAAATTTATTATATCGGCGCTTCGCGGCTTCGCGGCACACGTGCGCGCACGCCGCCGTCGGCGCAGACCGGAGAGACTAGTGTACCGCCGAACGCTATCTCTGGTGGCCCGTGTACACCAAGCGATACATGTACTGAAATAGTCGACACACACACACACAGCGATTAATATAAATATTATTTTAATAAAATATAATATATTGTAATATAAAGTATTTTATTTTTTATGAATTAAAAGTATGATTAAACATATATGTATATAATAATTATTTTTTTATTAAATACTAGAAATTAATTTATTTAAATAAAATATTTTTTGCGACGTTTTTTTAGCCGCGCGCCTTCAACGCACGACCACGCTAACAGTTGAGTTAGGTTTATCGTCTCGGTAGATTACACACGCGCAATATTTTAATAATTTTTTTCTCGTTAACTAATGGGCATTGGCAAGACTTATTGTATCGCGTATATCGGGGAGGGATGCCAAACAACATATATTTTTTTTAACAAAATCCCGGGGGGCGCGGCTCGATAATCCCCTTGTTAGCTCGCATAATTTAAAAGTTTTTATTCCTTCTTATAAACTTTCTCGCTCCGGTGTAGTCAGAGATGTCCCACAAGATTTGTCTAACGAAGAATTGATAGAAGCCATTGTCTCCGACGTCATAGTATTGGAAATCCACAGACTCAACAGAAAAATTAGATCAGATGAAGACCCTAAATACGTACCCTCAAAAAATATCTGCATTCGTTTCAAAGGTCAAGTTTTACCTAACAGAATTTCTATTTATAATATGATACATGAGGTTTCCCCTTATATTTCCAAAACAAAAATATGCTATTCGTGCTTTAGAGTGGGTCACGTTAGCAACGCATGTAAAAGCAAGCCCAGGTGTTTACACTGTGGTGAACCTTCTCACAATACGGATAATCCATGTAAATTCGACAAGAATAAACCTAAGTGCCTAAACTGTAACGGAGATTACTTGTCCACGTCTAATTTGTGCATTGAAATTATCAAGCACAAAAAGATTCAAGCCCTGGCAGCTACCGAGAATATTCCTTTTTTTTTGGCTAAGGAAAGAATTTTATCCTATTCTTCATTCTCTAATCAAAGTGATCCCAGATTTGATTTTGTTAATTTCCCTTCTTTAAATCCTCATATACGGCAGGATAATTCAACTTTTGACTCATTTAATCGTTATTCTCTGTTCAACTCTCCGTTGTTCTCAAGCAATTCTTCTGATAATTCATCCTTCGCAAGGATTCTTTCTAAACCCAAGCCTCCTTCTTCTTCTCGTATTTCTTCCAAGCCTGCTCCCTCACTCAGGAAACATTCTATTTCCTCTACTAATGTTCCTATGTCCAGTAATCATTTGTCTTCTGGAATATTTTCTCAGTCAAACTCGATTAATGACTTAAGAGCTAAACTACCAAAGGGACCTCGCTTGAGGCTTAATTCTAATTCTTTAACTAATCCCTCTTCACATGGAGGTAGTCTCTCCACTCAAGCTTGTTCAATTGACATCTCTAACAATCAAGATTCTCACCCTCAAACCTCTTCTTTTCTCAATAATCTTCCGGAAGAGTTCTTTGCATCTCAGTCTCCCCTTCCCCTTTTGTCTTCTCCTTACCCTCCTCAACAATCTTCAAATCTTTTCTCTCCATCAACTGTTAGCAATCTCATCAATGTCACGCTACAGGATCTTTGTTGTAAATCTCAATTTGACGCTAGCCAACAACAAATTATTATTGATTCCTTCAAACAAATTTTAAATTATCTACAAACTATCAATTCGGTATCTTCCTAACCTGGTTATTCTATTACAAACTATTTGACATGTCTGCATCTTCATTACTCCCTTCCTCATTAATTTCATCATCTCATTCAATTCCATTGAACATTCTTCAATGGAATTGTTGCGGGTTCTTGAGCAAAATAAATGAAATTCAAGGCTTCTCAAAAGAATTTAATATTATCTGTCTCCAAGAAATTCTTATTCATCAACAGGATAAATTTTATCTTAACGGTTTTTTCTCTTACTCTCATCCTCCTCTCTCTTATAATTCAAGAGACGTTGGTATCTTGGTCGGAAAGAATCTTCTCTCTAAACCTATAAACCTCTCATCCTTTGAACATCAGTCTCTCGAATTAATCGGTGTCCAGATTTTCAATGGTCCCAATCAGAATATTGCCATTATAAATATTTATAGACATCCTGGTTCTTTCACCCCCTTGTCGGTCTTTCAAAAATTATTCAGTCTATGCAACTCATATGAGAATATTATATTCGTTGGCGATTTTAATTCACACCACCCCTCTTGGGGGGGTTCACGCAGATGTGCCACAGATGATTCTTTGGCATTTGCCATCGAGGAAGTTAGTCTCAACATTCTTAACTCTACCATTCACACTCATATTAATTTTAACACATATTCTTCCTCTTTGTTAGACCTATCCTTATCTTCACAAAATCTTTCCTTCTCCTGTCTTTTATCTGTTTTCGAAGATTCTCACGGAAGCGATCACCTTCCTGTTAGCATTAATATTCAGAATTTTTTCAGTCGATCTCCTAAATTTCGGAATCGATTCAAGCTCAAAGAGGAAGATTATGAGTTTCTTTTTGGTTATATCAAACAAAACATTGTCAAATTGCAGATTAGTCTACCCGCCAATCCAATTAAATGCTACAACATTTTTTCCAACTTCTTAGAAAACTCCATTTATTCCATCACCGAACAGCCGAAAAATTATTCTCGTTCATTTCCTATGGCACCCAGGGCGGCGTCAGCTCCCTGGTGGAATGATGCTTGCAGAAATGCGGTCTCTAACAGACGTGAAGCTTTAAAATTATACAGGTCTTTTCCCTCGTTAGCTAATCTCTGTGAATATAAAAGATGCAACGCACTTTGTAAAAAAATTCTAAAAAAACAAAAAACGTTGGGTTGGCAAAAAGTTTGTTCTAGCTTAGACGGCTCCACCACCTCCACTTCCACACTCTGGAGATTAGCTAAACTTTTTAAAAATAGGTATCTTAACCACTCTTCACTACCTAATCCTGCCTTTTTATCAGATTGTGATAAAATAATCAATAAAATATGCCCTCCTCTCTGTCCGACTCCGCCATATCCAGATTTACATCATCTTCTTCAACTTGAGTCCCACGATCCTCCTTCTCAGGCTTGGATGAGTTCTGATATTTGTAATAGCGAATTAAAATTAGCAATCTCTGCTCTTAAAAAGAATTCTGCTCCCGGACTGGACAGATTCAATAACAAAATAATTTCTGCTCTTCCATCGTGCATTTATCCTGTTATACTTAACATATTTAATGGCATACTTAATTCAGAAAACATTCCAGATATGTGGAAAAAAGCCATTGTTATTTTCATCCCTAAAGCGAATCGCTCAGGTGCCAGACCTATTGTCCTCCTGTCTTGCTTTCTCAAGCTGCTCGAAAGATGCATTTACAATAGACTCAGGTGGTTTCTTGAATCCTCCGACAGCTTGCCGGACGCACAGTTCGGCTTTCGCAGCTTTAGATCTTGCAATGATAACTTAGTTATCTTAACTAATCATATCAGATTATCGTTTATCAAAGGCTTGGAGACATTCTGCGTATTTCTGGATATCGAAGGCGCCTTCGACAACGTCCTTCCTAACTTATTACTTGATGATCTTGAGGAATTGGGTATTCCTGCTAATATAAGAAAATTTATCTCTAATACTATAATGAACAGAACGGTTATATTTATTAAAAACGGTATTCAATCTAATTCTTTCCTTTCCAATAAAGGCACACCACAAGGTTCTATTCTTAGTCCACTTTTATTTAATATTTACATTAGCAAAATCTCAAGAGTTATTGATGTAAACACCAAGATTTTATTATACGCTGATGATGTCGTAATTTATTCATCTTGTAAAAATCCACGGATTGCTTCTAATTCCATTAATATATTACTTGCTAATATCTTTCAGTTTTTACAAAACAAGGGTCTAACTCTGTCTTCCAAAAAATCGCAATTTATGCTATTTTCCAGAAAAAATAATCCATCTCATCTCCAACACACCGTATTTATTGACAATCATCCTCTCTCTCCATGCAACGTTGTTCGCTTTCTTGGTTTTCTTCTTGATCCTAAATTAACAGGTAAAAGTCACTTCGAATATGTTTTTCAGAAATGCTCGAAAATTAACAAAGTTATTTCTTCGTTAACATGCACATCTTGGGGAGCACATCCCAAAGCTCTCCTTACACTCTATAGATCAATGATCAGAAGTGTAATCGAATACGGTTGTCACATCTATCAATTTCGCAATAATATGACTGTTTTTAAGAAAATACAGCGTATACAATATAAAGCCATCCGCCTAGCCCTCGGCTATAGAATCTCTACACCTATTAATGTAATATTAGATGAAGCTAAAGAGTTGCCTCTCTCCATCAGGCTAAACTTTCTATCGCAGAAATATTTGTACAAGTTACTCTCATTAAATAACAACCCGGTCATTAATAGCGCATTAGATATTCAAAAGCATATGACTTCTTCTTTTCAAAGACGCAGAGCTGTTAGGGACATCCCTTTCTATTCCAAATTCTTTTCCCTTCAATATACAAAGAATTTTATTCATAACTCTGTTATTCCTCCCGCATTTTTCTATGATTATCAGTCGACACACTATCGGCCTCGTTTACTTCTTTTTCTTACAAACATTAAATCTAAAAATCTGGACATAAACGAGATTTTTAATACTGTCACTTCAGATCTCTCTAATGATGCTACTACATTTTATACTGACGGATCTAAAAATGATTATTTACCTGCTGTTGGAGCAGCCGTCTTTTCTCCTGAACTTAAGCTAAAGATCTCTCACAAATTGCCTCATCATACCTCAATATTTTCTGCAGAAGCATGGGCGATTTATCAGGCCCTTATAGCCGCTTTACAATTTAACTGTAAAAAAACAGTAATTTTTTCAGATTCAAGAAGTGTCCTAGACGCCATTACATCTAGATCCTCCAACAATCGCAATTATCTCATTCATCTTATCAGATACAAATGCTCCATAGCTCTCTCCAATGGACTTGAGATTACCTTCATGTGGGTCCCATCTCATGTCGGCATTCACGGCAATGAGATGGCAGATTCCCTGGCTTCTAACTCATACAAACACGGCTTTGTTCCTTCCTTTTTAATTTCGTATCCTGATCTCACTGCCAAGGCCAAGCTGGAAACATCGAACAGATCAGAAATATTTTTCTCAGACGCCGCATTAGAAAAAGGCTCCACTTTTTTTTCTTTATATCACAATACGTCTCCTAAACCTTGGTTTCATAATCTTCCACTTAATAGATCCATGGTTGTTATTATTAACAGACTGAGAAGCGGACACTATAATCTGAATCAAAGTTTATTCCGTATAAAACTTGCTACTTCTGATCGTTGCTCTTGTAATCTTGCTCCGCAAAACATTGATCATATCATATTCGATTGCCCTGTATTTGATTTGCATTCTCGTTATCTTCGTCTTTTCATAACCAAGACATCTCCTCAAAGTTTTATTAAAAGATTTGTATCATCTCTTCTATATGACCCATGTGTTAGATTTTGCCGCTTATTAGTTTCTTTCTCGAAATCTATCGATGCTTTCATCTAAGCACATGTCTCACTTTTAAATTTTCTTCTGCGAGTTTAACTCGATTATCACGATTATCTCGATATGTCGAATCTCACGATTCTCACAGTTTCATCAGCAGCGCCGTCTATTGGTTAGAATTGGCCGTATTATTCCTGTGTGAGGAATAGGTTTGCCATCTTACAAAGAAGAAGAAGAAGAGATTGTGCCGTTGAGCCGAACGTTTTGGTGTTGTAAGAACTGTGAGTGCGGAAGGATTGTGACGAGCGACGGGACGAGCTACGACGAGCGACGTATCGTGATGTACCGGTAGGTCGGCGAGAACTCCTGGGTCCTCGTGCAGTTGAGGCCCCAGGTTAACAGTAATTTGTTCGGTAGTTCAGGTACGGGACCCGAATTTTGAAGCGTGTCGTGTTCCCGGCTTTCACACCAGGAAACAGCCGGCGTGCCGCGTTCCTGGCCTCTCGTTGGATTCGACCGGCGTGCCGTGTTCTCGGCTACCCGTTGGATTCGGCCGGCGTGCCGTGTTCCCGGCTTCACATCAGAGTCTACAGGCGTGCCGTGTTCCAGAGGAACAATTTTTGCCATTGTACGAGGTTTGAGTCCCAGGATTCCGGCGCGACGGCGGAGTTCATCATTTTGTAACCCCTTTCAACGTAGGGAAGCTTCGCCGCCGTTGGACTCGGGGAGATCACGTGAGCGTCACGTGATCAAAGACTTTGCGTCGGCCCGTTGCCGTATACTGAAATGCGAGAGTGAACGTGCGAATCACGTGTATGTAAGAAGCGTCGGCCGTTGCTGGGAATGTTAAGGTATTTGCGTGCGTATCGGGCAATTGTATATATGTATAGTGCTAGCCCATTATTAATATTAAGTTGTGTGTGTGTGTGTGTGTCGCGCGGAATTGTACGTAGCGTTGACTCGCACTGTTAGCGTTACTGCGTGCAAGTATAACGAGCGGAATTTTCCGATATCAATGTAAATATTCTTTTCGGTTTCTCTTTCCGTTGTGTATATATTACTAGTTTCTTTTCAATTGAGTCAAAGCTAAGGATCTTTCTTTTGCACATTTTTAGAATCTTTATTTCGATAGCCTCCGTGCACCTTCTTTAAATCTTTATTTCGGTAGCCTCCGTGCACATCCGAATATTATTTTGTAGCCTCCGGGCAGTTACACAGTATCGTGGGTTTCATCCCCAAGAATTAGTTCGTTTCTTTGGATTATTGATGAAAATTATAATAAGTTGTTAATTTCCGTATAAAGTTAAAACTATTTGGTTTCAAAAATTTGAGGTTTACTGCACAACGTTTTCAGCTACTGAAAGCAGCCGAAACCCGCGAGTCGGTATGAGCCACGCGCTATCATCCGCACACCGAGTGCTAGCCAGCTGTTGATTTACCGGGCGGTCAAAAACCGAGAATGAATCACGAACACATATATATTATAAAAGCAATAAATACAGCTTATTTAATTATTTATAAAAAAGTAAATATTACAAAGTAAATATTATATAAATATCGCTTATTCTGTGGCCCTTACTTCCCTATCTTTGAAGGATCGTAACTCTAATTTTCTTATACATAGTAAAGTTCTTATAGGACATTTTAAAAAGTTCTCAATTTCTACTACACAAATATATCAAAAACAAAATACAACTTTTTGGCCCAAAAGACGGTTTTATTGGCCCTTCTCCTTTATAATGTATAAAATTTTATAATCGCTGTAACCAAAGATTAATGTAATAAATAAGTGTAATAATTAAGTAAAAGTTGGTTTTTAAGATTACTCGCCCGATTTGCACACTTTATCCTAATAAATAATATTAAATTTTTTTATTAAAAAAGGGTTATAGACTGCACAGAATTCGAAAAGAATCATAATATCTCCTCGAGACACTGACCCGAACTCGAAACCGTAGCACGTGCGCTCTTGCCGCAATGATAGCACGAACCTTCCTAAATACTAGCAGCAAAATAGATATATTTGCTGTAGCTACCTGACATCTTTCCGGATTTCTAAATATTTCATTCTTTCGAGTTTTGAACGTAACAATTGTGTATAAAAATGAAATTTTACAAATGAGTGAAGCTAGTTGATAAGCCGCTGGGATGGCAACGCGGTCGTGGCCGAATCTTTCTTATGTCGAGAGGGTGGTTGGATGTTCTTCGTATTCAAACGAGTCACGCTGAGACGACGTGATTCGCACGTAACCGCACAATGAGATTCGTACTAGATGAGTTTCACGTTAGTTTATGAAATCTTTCGTATAATTGTTCGTTCACGTTCACAAATAAGAAGACACTGCCACGTATAATTATATTAATTAATACAGGTCACAAGGATGCGAAGGCTAGCGAGTTACTGAGCACGAGGTTCAAAACGCCTCGTGCTGCCGGATAATTTCTTCCAGATGATTCTGGCGATGAATCTTCTTGTGTTGCACACGATGAGGATGATCTTGATGAGTGAGCACAATGAGACAATGAGTTGAGCAGAACGATAAGTAAAGATTTTAAGAAAGAAGCACACGGCACGTCGATGCACACGATGTGATCTATAAACCGTGAATGAGACAATGAGGTACACTCGAACTGGCAACGCCTTTGAGAATCGGAGGCGATAATCGAACGCCGGATCGATATCGATCCGGGGCGATCCGCTACGAGGTGCTGCCCTGTGGCGGTAGCATGCATAATTATAATGCAATCTTTTAACAAATTGTTTATTGTCAAATAATAATAAACTTTTAATATACTATTGAATATCTTGTAGATAATTATGTGCAAAATGTATGACTAAACAATAGTATTTATGTATAATAATAATTATAAAATGTATTATTTATGTGAACTTTAATATAATTTACCTAATGTGCATTAGTTTGATATTATTTCGAATTAATATCAGTTTTAATTATCAGTTAAAAAAATTTTTTTGCATTTACAACTGTTCGCGAAGAGTCACGGAGTTCTGTTTATGTACACAATGAAAGAAAAAAACTGTATCTCACAATTAAATTTTAATATATTTACAATGCACAATTCAATTAAAGAATTGTATTTCCAAGCAAGAGAAATCAAAGCGAAGGCGCAATCAATGTTACCGGCAAACTGAGAAAAAATTTACCACAAGCCACGGAAAATGACAACGCGTCAATTAATATAAACTGAACGAGCAAAGTGAAGAAGCGCTTGCGGTGCGGCTTCTTTTATAGCCGCGTTTTTCGAGAACGATCCATGTTATTACTTGGTTCCTCGAAAATTCTCGAATTAATTCCGCGAACGTAACGGAGTTTTCGCGTTACTTGTTGTCACTTTCATGAAATGATCTCGAAGGACGGAGCCTGACAACGTATTTATTAGCCTTTGTTGTTCTCTTGAACGAAAACAACGCGAGCTGTTTCGACGCGAGGTTACAGCTGTAATCTGTTTATATGATAAGAGACGTTAATAATTTGTTTCTCGAACAACAACATACAGTAAATTTTTTTTATTTTTTAACAACAATGTAATATTAAATAACAAAATAACATTTGTCAATTTAAGTTTTCTATCTTGCCGATAGAATCTATAAGTTCTATGTGACACAATTGATATGAGTTTATATTAACTACGAGAGAAAAGTTCTATACCTTCTTCCAGAAACGTGGGAATATAATACGTACACGCATACTTTTTTTCATCGGCATTAACTTTTAAAATTTGTTACTTACAAATGTCTTGCGTAATCATCGATGTTAAATGTTTTATGAAAATTTTAAAGAAGAATAAAGAGAAAACCGAATATTTAAAATATCTCTTTTCTTAATGCAAGTAGATCATTCAGCGTGAAAAAATATATTGGAAACATGTGCAAGAAATATTTTTTACTGTTCAGAAGGTAACATCGATTCGTGGAAAAGAAAGAAACGCCAGTCTTTATATAACATTGGACATGGAAAGTTTAAAATATGACGGATATCGAGGTGCTTATAGTCTTTGTTGTTATAGCTGTAAATGAGAAAACATTAAGGAAGTATTTTACTTGCACTGTGTAAAGAGTCGTAACACTTTGCAATAATTATTTTAATTCTAGTTAACTACGATACATTTAGATCAATCATGTTTGTTACTAATAATTTTTTTTGATTTTTTATCATCTTAAAGTTTAAATAAATTAAATATAAAAACTGTTTTAAAATATATTATTTTACAATTGCACGCATTTACTCAAATTTTTTTTTTACAATTAAGTGTACAGTTTTTAGTTTGATTATATTTATAATTATGTAAGTTTTGAATTGTATTATATCATCGTTTTAATTTTTAAATATCCAAACATCACAAATTTTTTACAGATTTTGAATGGGCAGTGAAACTAAATCGTTTAACTTTAAATTTTCTTGGACTTTGGCCTAAAAATGTAGAAAATTTTTCGCAAAAGTTACTATGTAATTTTCGAGTACTGATAATTTTACTAGGATTAATATTTAGTCTTTTAATACCTTCTGTGCATGCTTTAACAATAATTTTTGGAGATAGTTTGCTAATGTTAGACAATTTACAATTAACTTTACCAGTAATGAGTTGTTTGATAAGAATCATTATGCTGTGGTGGAAAAAAGAAGGTAAATAATTTTTTTATTATACAGGGTGTCTTATACCATATGACCCACCCTGAAGAAATAAATAGATCTTAAAAATTTGAATAAAAAAGTCCTATATTATTTTATAAAATTCTTAACCGTTATTAAGAAAAACATTAAAATGTATAAAATGTATAGGCGTAAGAACGATAAGGAAGACGCGAGCTGAACGAGCGCGACAAACGATGGTGCGCAACTACAAACAAAATTGGCGAAGTCAGCGCACAATAATAAGCGCCAATTTTGTTCGTAGTATGCGCGCCGTCGTCTGTCGCGATCGCTTAGCTCACGCCTTTTTTAACACTCTTACGCGTACACATTTTAATTTTTTTCTTGAAAATGATTAAGAATTTGATATCGAACATCTCTAAGAGATTGGTAATCTATAATTTAGTATTGTATTAGAAGATATGTATAGGACAGTTCTGGACCACTGTGTTAGTGTGTCCGTGTGACCTAGTGCGAAGGTTAATGACGTCACGTAGGTAGGGGGTTTTTCCTGGAATTACACTTTTGTCGACGATTCTCGGAACTCAATGTTTATAAAAATTAATATAAACAAAATTTGCGATTAAAATTGTGGTCTGGGGTAAAATTTAATATTTGTCGGCGATATTATTCTTTGTCGGCAAATGTATAATATTAAGAATTAATTTAAAACAAATTTGCGGTAAGCCAATACCGCTGCGTCGTAAACGCTTGTTCGTGAGAAGCGCCAAGTATGTTTTTTTGTGAATTTAATATTCGCGAGGGGAGATAATTTTTTTCATCTATTGCCGCGAGCTCGGTTACGCGCTACCATTGGTCGGGAGCGCTTAGTCGCGCGCTGTAATTGGTCCACTGCGACGGGTGTCAAACCCACGGTGTTACGCTGCGATCGTTCACAGGTTCACCGTTGACTGTTCGCGAATGCAGGCGCCCGCGCTTTTTGACACGAGCGGCCGCGTGTTTGTTACGGTCGGTAACGCAACGAGCGCCGTTCGCGTTGTCGTCGGTATATAATGTTAAGAATACGGAACGGTGAAAAAAGGATAGAGAGAATTATTGGATATTTATTTAAAAATGTATTTTGACAAATATTTTAATATAATACAATATATTGTAGCGCCGGATCCATGCGTGTAAAGATAATTTTTCACTTTATGTATCGATTTCATCACTCCGATAATTCATTCGCACGTTCGTGAATAAATAAAGTACTCTTTCTCTTTATAAAACGAACAATTTTTAATGACACATTAACCAAGCGCTCTTGACTAAGTCTCAGGAAGGACTGACTAAAGTGATAAACTAAACATATTCGTTTCTTAGCAACAAAAACGGGCAAACGAAACTACTATTTTACACAAAACTCATAACAGTCTTCAAGCTATCGGCGATCGACTTATGCCGCGGCAGCTACGCTCCGCATCTTTCCCGTGCGATCCGGCCAAACGCAACAATATTATATTTCTACAGGATTATTACAACCGCAAGCAATTCACAATCTATGAACTGTTTTCTGTCGAAGAAATTGCTGTCGCGTATAGCGTTCGCTGATTCGGTGTGATTCCTTACTGCGAATGCGATTTTATAGAATCGCTTGGACTCGTTGTTGATCTTACAAAAAAATCTCGATAAGTGGTGTGGCGAGGGCATATGCCCCGCCACTAACCAGCGAAAACTAGTCCTGGACGGCAACGAGCCGTCCACCGAGAAGCACTGGGCGAACATCGGCCCAGGCGACACCGGACGCGCCAAGGAGGTTTGTCGAACGACCACCGGTTTGACTATGGCGCGCGCCACCGAGTTAAGAGTAGGAGTTCCTCCACTCTCATCTCGACGGCTATATAAGCCGAGCTCGCGGCAGAGTTGGTATCTTGTCCGGATCCGTTCCTCGACCCGAACACATTTTCCAACTCCTCAGACTTCGGGCGCTCCCGAAGCCTCTTGCATAATCTCCGACTTGGGCGCTCCCGAGTCGTCCCCGGGCGTTTCCGGTGAGAGTCTTCCGCTGCCTTGGGCGCTCCCAAGGCAGAGTACAAACTCAGGTTCCTGGAAACCTCGGGCGCTCCCGAGGCTCCACCACCGAGGCAACCGGATACCGCCAGCGCCCCCTGGATATTCCGGGCCACCGAGATTCCCTAGACGGGCGCTCCCGTCTAGGCTCCGGATCTGTCGTACGGCACTCAGCCGACGATACCGCTGCAGTCGGGCGCTCCCGACTGCCGCCGACTCCAGAGCACTTTGTGCCGAACACGATCCTCCGGACGGGCGCTCCCGTCCGGCACCGGATCCGCTGTGCGACAGCTAGTCGTCAGCATCGCCGTGGTCGGGCGCTCCCGACCGCTGATCCTCGGGCCAGCCCGAGCAACCTCGGCTCTCCGACGGGCGCTTCCGTCGGCCCGGGCCGCAACTAGAATCCGACCTATCGCGTTCCGCCAAATCCGCGCAAACCCTGGCTCCGGCGAGCTTTAATCCGGCAAAACTACGCGACACCGAAAAGTCGCGATCGTTACAGTGGAAAACTCAAAAAAATTTAAACCAACTACAGCAGCAAAGCCAACTATCCTGAGCTTCCAAACGTTCCCGCCGACTTCACCGCTGGTGCCACATATCAAGGCTAAGCTCATGGACACCGGGATAGCCTTAGCTGATTAAATTTTACGTCTAATAGACCTCTCGCCTCCAGGAGCAACTCATCCGCCGAGAATCTTCGCCTCCACTGCAGCAACGCAGACAGAACCTCCGCCGCTGCTAGTCAACGCAGAGACGAAGACGGAGTTCACCAACGAAGAACCTTGGCTATTATCAGGCGACGGAAAGTGGAGACCAATAGAGGTCATGCTAACAGCGCCCCACATCAGCTATCGCGAACGCCGTCTTGACTAGGTCAAGCAGCATTTTTTGTAAAGTTGCCTTTACGGCGCAAAAGACAAACCCAAAGACAACAACTGTAAATTATTGTAAATATATTTTCTTATAATTTATCACCAACTTCCTTTTCTAAGAACACCTAGTCGACCTATACAAATGATTTCTAAATTTTAATACACCGTTTGGTGTAAACGTGGACTCGTCTGTCCATAAAATTATATCGGGGAATGAAACGTTCCGCCGATACTGCGCGATGAATCCTGTATAAATTGTTGTGATTATTATAATGCTTTTAAATTACATTAAAAGTATAAAAAATGAGTAATAATACCTTGACAGAACGCCAATCGTTGTTCGAAATCTCTTGGCAACATTTGTTGTACCCGCTGATAATGATACGGGTGCAAGTCATTGTCCCGTAAAGTGCGATGTATTTTGTATCTCAACAGGTTCAATTTGCATGCCGCACGTCGTATACTTGTTTCCGGACAAAAATTGAAGAAATTGAGAATATGTTCTTTCTTCCACACTTGCCAACGTACAGGAATACCTTTCGTATTGTGTATTAAACAGCCCGTCTGACGTAATCTGTTTACAGCACTAAAAATTGTATGATTTGAAGGGTGACATTTGCGATTCGGATGCCGTTCCGCGTAGATCGCAGCTGCACGATATGCGCATTCACCTGCTAAATCCCTACGCGATAATCATATCCGTATATTTCTCCGGACTGTATTGCATTTTTTAAAAGTCTCTCACAACGTGCATTCGAGCTGACGAGCGACTGAACGAGAAGATACCTAATTCTTGATGCTAAACTGAAATAATTGCATGTCAAGAAAGAAAAAAAAAGAATGAAGTTATTATTGTCAATTGTTTAGTAGAAAAATTGTTTTAGTTTAGCATCGAGAATTCGGAGAAGAATATAATTATAAAAGGAGTAAAGAATACGGAGAACAGAAGAAGTATGGAAGGGGAGATAAAAGAGATAATAAAGAAATTAAAGATAGAAGTAAAAGTGAAGGAGATAAAGAAAATTAAGAATAGAAATTGCGAAAAAAAAGAATAATTTTATTAAAAATGGGAAATAAAGAAAAAAAAGTGTTAAAAAGAAAGAAAAAAATGAAGGGAACAAAAATATAGATCCAGAAGAATAGATCATGGGAAAAGAGAAAAATAGGAAGAGACCTGAAAGAGATGGCAAAAACGGAAAAAGAAAAGGAAAGGAAGGTATAGTTAGGATGGAAGAAAATTAATATTGATGGTAGTTGGTGGTAGTGGAACCAACATAAGAAAGATTGGGTAAACGGAAGGGGAGAGAGAAGGAAGAAGGAAGAAGGAAGAACGAGGGAAAGGAAAGGGCGAGGGAAAAGAAAGAAACACATAAGAAGAGAGGAGAAAGGAAACGGTGGAGAATGGAATGGAGGAGAAAGAGGGAGAGTAATGGGGGAGGATGAGGGAAGAGAGAAGGAGAGAGAAGAGGGAGAGGAAAGAGAGGTGGTAGAGAGGAGCAAGATAGAAAAAAGACAAGAGGAAATTAAGATAGTATTCTGAAATGTGGCGGGGTTAGGAAACAAAGACAAGGATTTTTGGGAAAGATTAAAAGAATGGAATATAATGTTCCTGTTGGAGACATGGGTGGAAGAAAAAAGATGGAAGGAAATAGAGAGGAAGTTGCCAAGAAAGCACATATTGAGGGTACAATGAGCGAGCAGACGGAATAGAAAAAGAAGGGCGATAAAGGGAATGGAATAGGAATAAAAAAAGGGATGGAGATAATGGAGAAGGGAAGAGGAGAGTGAAAGAGAGAGAAACTTATGATGAAAAAGATAAGAATAAAGAATAAGATATGGAATTTAATAGAAGTATACATGAATGAGGAAAAGGAGGAAAAATAGGAATGGTTAAAAAACTGGATGGAGGGAGAAAAAGAGATAGGGAAAATAATAATTGGGGGAGATTTTAATGCGAGAACGGGGAGAAAAGGCAGAAGAAAACAGGAAGAAGGAGAGAAGGAGGAGGAAGGAAAGAGGAAATCTCAAAATAAAAAAATAAATAAAGAGGGAAGAAAAATGATTAAAATACTGGAGGAAATAAAATGGTTTATCATGAACGAGGATTGGAAGGAGCCGAAGAGAGGAGTTAGACATACGAAAGGCCAAAGGAGATGTCAGTAATAGATTATGTAATAAGGAATAAGAAGACATGGGAGGAGATAGAAGAAATAGAGATTGGAGACAAGGTAGACTCGGATTATTTTCTAGTTGAGATAAAAATTAAGGAAAAAAAAGAGGGGGAAGGAAAAAAAGGAGAGAGAAAGAGATGGAGATGGAACGAAGAAGGGACAAAGGATTTTAAAGAGAAGGCGGAGGAAATATGGGGAGAGAAAGGGGAAATGGCGGAATGGAAAAGAGTGAAAGAGGGAATTAATGAAATAATATAATATTAGAGGGGTGACAAGATAAGAGAGAATACGAACAAGGGAAAGGGTGGTGAGATGGAGAGTGCAGAAGAGAAAAGAAAAAAAGTAAAATAGGCTTAAAGGGATTGGAGAAGAGGAGGGAGAGAAAGAGATGACTACAGAAGGATGAGGAGAAAATATAAAAAAGGCAGAAAGATGGGTGGAGGAGATATAAAGGATAAAGACGGAGAAGCAGATTTGGGAGCTCATAAGAAGAAGGAGAGAAAGAAGAGAAAAGGAGGGGAAGAGAAGGTGGAAATGTGGAAATGGGAAGAATATTTCAAAAATATAATGGAGGGAGTGGATTATAGAGTGGTGAAGAGAAGGAGAGAGGAGAAAGAAGAAATGGAAGGTGAGGAATTGAGTAAGGAGGAAGTAAAAAAAACATTAAAAAAAATAAAGGAAGAGAAAGCGGTAGGAGGAGACGGAATACCAGGAGAAGTATGGAAATATGGGAGAAAGAAAGAGGAGGACTGGATATAGGAAACATGTAATAAAATTTGGAAAGGAAAGGAATGGATAAAGGAATGGGAGGAGGGTACAGTAGTACCAGTAAAAAAAGAGGAAATGGAGACAAAGTGGAGGAATTTAGAGAATTTACGATAATGCCGACACTTTATAAATTATACACAATAATACTGGAAGAAAGATTAAAAAATGAAGTAGAGGAAAAGAGGATCTTGAATGAAGAACAAACGGGATTTAGAAAAAGGATGGGGGCAATAGATAATGTATATATAATAAATTATTTAATAAACAGACAGGTAAACAAGAAAGGAGGAAAGCTGACATTATTATTTGTGGATTTGAAGGTGGCATTTAATAGAGTGGATAGAGAGGTGCTATGGAGATGTATGGAAAGAGAAGAGATAAATAAAGATGCGATAGGAAGGTGTGAGGAGCTATACAAAGAAACGAGATGCAGGGTAAGAGTAAGAGAGGAAATGGGAAGGAAATTTTGGACGGGGAAAGGGGTGAGGCAGGGATGTTTGTTAAGTCCGTTTTGATTTAGTATACTAATAGCAGACTTGGAAAAAGAATTAAAATGGGGAGGATGAGGGGGAGTAAAACTGAAGGAAGAAAAAATTTTTTCTCTGACGTACGCGGACGATATAGTTTTAATTGCGAAGGAAGAAGACGAAATGAGAAGCATGATAACAAAATTAGATGAGTATATTAAGAACAAAAGGACTGGAACTGAACGTAAAAAAATCAAAAGTGATGAGATGCAGAAAGAGGGGAGACGAGAGAAAAGAGTGAGTTAAACATGGGGGGGAAGGCGATAGAAGAAGTGAAGGAATATAATTACCTGGGGTATACGTTGGATAAACAGGGAAAACAAGAAAGACATGTGAGAGAAAGGATAAGGAAGGCGGCGGCGGTGATGAGAAAGGTATGGAGGATAGGAAAAAAAAATTTGAAGGGGATTGGGGGAAGAGAGATAGTTTGACTCTTTGATAAATTGATTTGGACGGTGATGGCGTATGGGGTGGAAATCTTCGAATGGAGGGAAAGAGAAAAAATGAAAAAGCTGCAGGAAAGATATCTGAAATGGGTATTAGGGGTGGGAAGAGAAACACCATACATGATTTTGGAGGAATTACAAAGAGACAAATTGAAGACGAGAATGAGGAGAAGGGTCTGCGGATTTGAAAAAAGGTTGGAGGGGGGAAGAAGAAGTGGATTAGCAAAAAAAATGCTGGGAGAAAATTAAGGATGAAGGGAAAAGAGGGAAAGCGGAGTCAAGATGGGAGAAAAAAAGGAGAGAGGTTTTGAAGAGAAAGATGAAATAATGAAAAAAATGGGGAAGAGTGAGACGATGGAGGACGGAACAAAATGGATGGAAGAACTGGAAAGAAAGGACAAGGAAGAGCAAAAATGAAAGAAATGGGAGAAGATAGAAAAATCAAGATACAACGTGGTATATGAGAATAAAAGAGCAAGGAACACCAAATTATCTGACAAGAGAGTAAAATAAGAAAAAATGGAAGAGATTGGCGAAATTTAGATTAGGAGAAGAAATGAAGGGGAACATGTATTGAGAAAAGGAAGAGAAAAGGTTATGTAGAATGTGCGGAAGGGAGGTAGAAACATGGAAGTACCTGTGGGAGAAATGCGGAAGATAAGGGGCGGAGGATGAATAGAAAGACTGAGCAGAAAGGGTGTTAAGTAGAGGGGAGAAGGGAGAAAAATGGCTGAGAAAGATACAGGAGTTTAGGGGTGAGAGGGGGATGAAGAAAGAGAGGGAACAGGAGGAGAGGGAATGGGACAAAGGGGAGGAGGAAGGGGAGAAATGTGAGGGAGGAAGGATGGGTAGAAGTAAAAGAAGAACAGTGAAAGGGGAGAAGGGAAAAGGAGGAGTGGATTAAAAGGGAAAGAAATTATGACGAAATAAAAGAAAATGCATAAACGGGAGTGTTTCGGAAGCGAAAGTCCCGGGAGAGAAAAAGAGAGATAATATAAGGAACGATAGTAGAAAGCGTTGCGTTATGATGAAGAATGCGAGAGAGAGAGAGGGAGGAGAGAGAAAAGTGAGAAATGTGAGTGAGAGTGAGAGGTTTGGTACGAGTGAGATGAGATGTTGAGAGAGGCGGATGAGTAAGTGAGAGAAGGAAAAGCAAGGAGGAAATGTAAAACTGATTGTAACTCCAATGGGAAATCAATAAAGACTACATACATACTACACACATATTCGGTTTTAAAAGGTCAAATCATTCTTCAAAGTTGAGACGGCTTTTATACTTTTTTTAAATATATCTCGAAAAGTAGTTAAGATATAAAAAAACGTTTTATACAAAAGTTTTATAGTAAAAATAGCACTATTTTTATATATAAACGTGTTTATTTTCCCTTTCGGGGTACACTGACTCTCTTTACAAACATAAATCTTTTTATATAACATATTGTTCGAATCTTAGTATAATTTCTCGCATTAGCGGCTTAATATAACCCAGATCATGCTTCGATCACGTGCACGATCAGCAGGTCGACCGAGCGTTACCGTGTGTTGATGTTTGGGCCTGGCAATATACATCGTCAGTTAATGTATCACTACGAATATTTGTGAATAAAATTTCTCCGCTGTATTAATTTTGTTAACCGTGGCTTTTAGAATTTTCTTTATTATTTGTCGTGACGTATTTTCGCCTGCTCGATCCGTCTCGAATGTTCTCGATGTACCGAAGGTATATTAGGAGATGCCAGAGCTGATTTCGCGCCTTTAAGTATTTAGTGCTTGTAGACTGTGCACAGTCACGTTTGTAATAACTTATCGCCAACGTCGAGGATTCTTAGAATTCACAGCGATTTTCTCTGTATTCAGTGCAAATTTCTCGCGATTGATTCTAAATATAGACTACTGTTATTGACTAAATTTAGACGCGTTTTTTTTTCTTGGTTTTCTGCATTCCATTTCGATTTCGTGCCTTGTTTCCGTTTCTTTTCATACACATCATAACCAGCAACGTACATAAACTTTTACATATCTTTTCAACTTTAACTAATTCTTTTACCATTTCCATCTTCCTTTCATACAATAAACATTTTCTATTATCTATCTTAATTCTACTTTCCAATCTTCTTTGTCAGTCTTTTTTACCTGAAAATAATTCCGCTTTACTTACTTGCTACGCTTTTCTTAATCTTCTAATACTTAATCTAATCACCGTGAGAGAGAGAGAGAGAGAAAGAGAGAGAGAGAGAGAGAGAGAGAGAGAGAGAGAGAGAGAGAGAGAGAGAGAGAGAGAGAGAGAGAGAGAGAGAGAGAGAGAGAGAGAGAGAGAGAGAGAGAAAGAGAGATATCACACCATATCATTTCACTCATCCATTTTTTTTCATTTACCTCTTTCATTCCTTAGACCCCCGCTTCCGACGTTTTTTCTTCTTAATTCCCTTGTTTTTCTTTTTTATACATACTTTTATTTACCCCAATTCTTTCCCTTGTTCTTTTCAAAATTTTTAACCATTTTTCTTTTCTACCCTCCTCACTTAAAATTTTCTCTACCATTTTTTCCCAGCTCCTTCCTATCCCCCAGTCTTCACATTCTGACCATACATGATCTTCTCCATTTCCATGCATATTCTACATTTTCTATCTTTTTTTTTCCCAATACCTGTTTTCTCTCATCCCTTCCCCTAATCTAAACCACGCTATTCTTTTCCATCTTTCTTCTTTCCAACCCTTCTTTAAATATTCCGGTATTCCTTCCCCTTTCACTCTTCCATAATATTTTTTGAACTTTGATGAATTTAGCTTTTCCCACCTCTCCTCTCTTTGCAATTCCTTATCTTTTACTACCAGGTTTTCTTCCCTTATCTCTTTTCTTATTTTTGTTCCCTCCACTTCTTCTAATAACCATCCTATTTTTTTAAAAAAACTCTTTTCTTTCCTTTTCCCACTTCCCAACCGCTTTTTCTTCCCTCGTCTTTTCCTTCATATCCTCTCAACACCATTTCGCTAATTCTCACCCTCTTCCTTTCTCTAATCTCATCTCGTATTTCCACGCTTTAATACCTGCTCTTCCCCTCAATTTTTTTCTTTGTAATTCCTCTCTAACGATACAACCTGGTACATTTCTCTTTACCCCCAATATCCATCTTAGATATCTATCTTGTAATCTCTCTACCTCTTCCCTTTCTTTTCACCTCCATATCTCTAATCCATAATTAACCACCGTTCAAACCAATCTGTTAAACAACCAAATTCTTCTCCCCCAGTCTTTTCCAAATTTCAGAGAAGAAATCAAACTGCCGCAGATATACAAAAAAAACAGTCTTTGCATTTTAAGTTTTACGTGGGTTATTAACTGTCCAAGCGTATCAAAATTTACACATCAATTACAATGGGTTGGGTTAGGTTAGCTTTAACAATCGTGAGGCCCCCCGCAGGGGAGCCGAACCTCCTGTCTGCCATTTTTTATTATGGAGAAAATTATAAATTTAATAAAGTTTCGGTTAAATGTCTGTGAATATAATAAATACCTTTATTAAACTTTTGTTTTCCAACTTTATAAATTTTATAAATATTATATATTATTGTTTAAATATTATAAATATAAATATTATAAATTTTATAAAATTGAAAATAAAAATTTATTTACCTCCTTTCAAAATGTAAATATAGTCATTTATACCGATCACAATAGAACTTTCGCTTCAGAAACGCGGCGTACTGATAGTATAGTTAGTCAGTGGGAAGTGTGTGTAGAGGCAGAGAAGAGTGGAGAGAGGGAGGATAAGAAAGGGGTGGATAGGATTGTGCAAAAGGGGTTGGGTAAAAGGGTTGATTAGAGGGAAGTGCGTGGGTGAAAAGAGCGAGGAGAAAAAAGGGATAGAATAAGAGAGCGGGATTTTGAGGTTAGGTAGTAAATAGGAAAGTAAAAGGTGTGAGTGAGAAAGTAAAAGTGGGTAAGGAGAGCAAGGGGAGGGCAGAAGGAGGTGAGGGGGGATAAAATAAAAAAAGGGTATAAGGGAAGAAGGGAGAAGGGGAGGTAGAGGTGGAGTGAAAGTAAGAAAACTGGAGGAGTAAGCAGGAAGTGACTAGGAAAGGAGAAGGAAAGAGAGCGAGACAAAAGATAATAAGAAAGAGAGAAGTAAGAAGAAGAAGGAAAGAAGCAACGAAAGAGGGAAAGGTATATAACGGGTGAACAAAAGACAAGGTGAGAGACAAGGAAAAAGAAAGCATAGTGAGATAAAGGGTAAATATGGATAAGAGGCAGGAAGAAATATTAAAGAGGGGGAGAGGGAGGAGTGGAAGTATGATAGGGGTAGAGGATGTCATGAAAAGGAAAAGAGAGGAAAAAAAAGGGGAGGATGAAAATGAAATAGTGCAAATTAGAAAAGAGATAAAGAAGAGAGCCACAAAAGAAGAGGCAGAAGACAAAGGAGAGACAGAGGGGGAGATACTAAAGATAGTCAGGGAGATGAGAGAGGAGATAAGAAGAGAGATAAAGGAGTTAAAGGAAGATATCAAAGGAATGAAAAAAGATTTGGAGATATTGAGAAGAAAGGAAAAAGAATGGAGGGAAGAGAGAGAAGCATTGATTGGGAAAGTGAAAGAATTGGAAAGGAAGATAGAGAAGGAAAAGAAAGAATACGAGGAAGTGAAGTATAAGATAGAAAAGGTTGGAGAGAAAAAATGAAGAGATGGAAAAGGGGGAAAGGAGAAAAAATATAATAGTAAAAGGAGTGAAAAGCACAGAGGATAAGAAGAAAATGGAGGGAGAGATAAAGGAGATAATAAGAAAGTTAGGAGTAGAAATAAAGGTGGAAGAGATAACGAAGTTAAGGGAAGGAAATGATGGAAAAGGAGAGATAATTTTAGTTAAAATGGAGAATGAGATGGAAAAAGAAAAGATGATGAAAAATAAGGAGAAGCTAAAGGGAACAAAGATATGGATTCAGGAAGATAGAACATGGGAAGAAAGAAAAATAGAAAGGGATATAAGAGAGGTAGCAAGAAAGGAGAGAGAAAAGGAAAGGAAGGTGTGGATAAGCGGTGAAAAGATTAATATAGACGGGACCTGGTGGTGGTGGAACCAACATAAGGAGGACTTGGTTAACGGAAAAGGAGACAGAAGAAAGAAGGAGGAACAGGGGGAAGGAGAAGGAGGGAGGGAGAAAAGGGTGACATAGAAAAAAAGAAGGAGGAGAGAGGTGAGGGAAGGAAGAAGAGAGGAAATAAGAGAGAGATGAAAGGAGAGAAGGAGGGAGAGGGAGAGAGGAAGGAAGAAGGAGAGGAGGAAGAGAGGGAGGTGTATAAGAGGAGAGATAGGCAAAATGAATGGAGTATAGCATATTGAAACGTGGCGGGATTGGAGAACAAGGATAGAGATTTTCGGGAGAGGTTAAAAGAATGGGACGTTATGTTCCTATTGGAAACGTGGATGGAGGAAAAGAGATGGAAGAGAATTGAAAGAATGTTGCCGAGAGAGTACATATGGAGAAAGCAATGGGCCAGCAGAAAGAACAGAAAAGGGAAAGCGAAGGGAGGAATGATAATAGGAATAAAAAAAAGAGATAGAAGTAATAAATGAAAGGAGAGGAGAAGGGGGGAGAGAGGGGATTATGGTGGAAAGGATAAAGATCGAGAATAAAATATGGAATCTAGTTGGAGTATACAGGGTGTCTCAGCCCATGTGTAAAATCCTATACAGATAGGTAGGTCTTAGGGAGATAAATAAAAAAGTTATTTAACATTTTGTAAAATTCTAAATTGTTATTGAGAAAAAAATTAATTTGTCTAGCGCAAGAGCGACAAGGAAGCTGCGGGCAAGTGAGTGCGACAGGCGATTGGCGCCGTCGCCTATCGCGCTCACTCATCTATAGCTTCCTTGTCCTCTTGTGCTAGACAAATTAATTTTTTTTTCAATAAGTATTGAAAATTTTTCAAAACGTTAAAGAACTTTTTTATTTATCTTTTTAAGACCTACCTATCTGTATAGGATTTTACACATGGGCTGAGACACCCTGTATATGAACGAAGAAGAGGATGAAAAATGGGAATGGATAAAGAATTGGATGGAGGGAAGAGAGGAGACAGGGAAAACAATAATCGGGGGAGACTTCAATGCGAGAACGGGAAGTGAGGGAAGGAGGATACAAGAAGAGGGGAAAAAGGAGGAGGAAGGAAAAAGAAAATCGTTGGATAGGAAAATAAATAAAAAGGGAAGGAAAATGATAGAAATATTGGAAGAAACGGGATGGTTTATTGTGAACGGAGGACTTGAAGGAGACGAAGAAGGGAAATGGACATACGAGGGACCAAGAGGAACATCGGTAATAGACTACGTGCTAGGAAACGAGGAAACATGGAAGGAGATGCAAGGAATGGAAATAGCAGAGAAGATCGACTCGGATCACTTCCCAGTGGTGGTGAAAATAGAAGGAAAGAAAAAAGAAGGAGAGGGAAAAAGAGGGAAAAAAGGAGAGACAATGAAATGGAGATGGAGCGAGGAAGGGAGGGAAGAATTTAAGGAAAAAGCAAAAGGAATATGTAGTGAGAAAGGAGAGATGGTGGAGTGGAAGAGTATGAAGAAAGAAATTAACAAAATACTAGAAAAAGGACAAGACGGAAGAGAGAGCAAGCAAAGGAGAGGATGGTGGGACGAGGAATGTAGAGAGGAAAAAAGAAAGGTAAGGAAGGCGTTAAGAGAGTGGAGAGGGGGAAGGGGAAGAAGGAAGGAATACAGAGGAGAGAAGAAGAAATATAAGGAATTATGTGAAGAGAAGAAAAGGAAAGAAGTAGAGAGATGGATAGAGGAAGTGAAAGGAATAAAGACGAAGAAACAAATATGGGATCTATTAGGAAGAAAGAGAAGAAAGGGAGGCTTAGGAGGAGAGAATGTGGTAATGAAGGATTGGAAAGAATACTTCAGAAACATAATGGAGGGCGTAGAATACAGAGTGGTAAAAAGAAAGAGGGGGGAGAGAGTAGAAATGGAAGAGAATGAACTAAGTAAAGAAGAAGTGATGAAGGCAGTAAGGAAGGTAAAGGAAGGAAAAGCGTTAGGAAAAGATGGAATTCCAGGAGAGGTGTGGAAATTTGGGAGGGAAGAAATGATAGAATGGATCTGGAAAATGAGTATGAAAATATGGAAAGGAAAAGAATGGATAAAGGAGTGGAAAGAAGGAATAGTGGTTTCAGTGAAGAAGAAAGGAAAGGAAGACAGAGTGGAAGATTACAGAAGAGTGACGATCATGCCAACTCTTTATAAAATATACGCAACAATATTGGAAAAAAGAATAAAAAGGGAGGTAGAAGAGAAAGAAATTCTGGCAGAAGGGCAGACGGGTTTTAGGAAAGGAATGGGAACACTGGATAATGTATATATTAGGAACTATTTAATAAATAGACAAGTAAATAAGAAAGGTGGAAAATTAACGTTATTTTTCGTGGACTTAAAGGCAGCATTTAATGGGGTAAATAGGGAGGTGTTATGGGAGTGTATGGAAAAGGAAGGAATAAGCGAGGGTATGATAAAAAGACGCAAAGAGCTGTATAAGGAAACGAGATGCAGAGTAAGAGTGAGGGGGGAGAAGGGGGGGAGGAGTTGTGGACGGGTAGGGGGGTGAGACAAGGATGTCCTTTGAGTCCACTTTTATTCAACATATTGATAGCAGATTTGGAAAGGGAATTAAAAAAAGGAGGATGGGGGAGTGAAGATAAAGGGGGAAAGGATATATTCAATGAGTTACGCGGATGATGTGGTGCTAATGGCAGAAGAAGAGGACGACATGAGGAGCATGATGAGTAGGTTGGAAGAATATCTGAGAAGGAAAGGATTAGAATTAAACGTAAAAAAATCAAAAATAATGAGATGCAGAAAGGGGGGAGAAAGAGATAGGAAAGTGCATTGGAGATGGGGAGGGAAACCGGTAGAGGAAGTGAGTGAGTATAATTATCTGGGATATACATTAATGAGGAATGAAAGACAGGAACAACAGGTAAGAGAGAGAACAAGGAAGGCGGCAGCGGTGATGGAAGGAGTGTGGAGCATGGGAAGAAGAAAGTTTGGAGGAGACTGGGGGAAAAGGATGTGGCTGTTCGACAGGTTGATTTGGACGGTAATGGCATACGAGGTGGAAATATTCAAATGGAAGGAAAGACAAAAAATGGAAAAAATACAGGAGAAATACATAAAGTGGATATTAAAGGTGGGAAGAGTAACACCAGGATATACGGTGATGGAAGAGATGCAGAGGGACAAATTAAGAACAAGAATGAGAAGGAGGGTATGGGGATTTGAAAAGAGATTAAAAGAAAAAAGAGGAAACGTGGTGGCGAGAAAACGCTGGGAAGAAATTAAGGAAAGAGAGAAGAGAGGAAAAGCAGAGGCCGGATGGGAAAGAGAAAGAAAAGATTTTCATAAAGAGAAGAAAGAAATAGTGATGAGAATGGGAGGATGAGGGGGAACAGAGAATGGAACGGAATGGTTGAATGAAATGGAAAAGAAAGACAAGGAGGTACAGAGAAGGGAGAGATGGGAGAAGATAGAAAACTCAAGGTATAATAAGTGATATGCAAGAATAAAGGAAAAAGAAATTCCAAAATACTTGAAGATGGATTGGAAGAAGAGGAGATAGAGAAGAATGGCTAGATTCAGATTGGGAGAAGAAATGAGGGGAAATAAATATTGGGACAAAGAGGAGAGAAGATTATGCAGGGTATGTGGAAGAGAAACAGAGACGTGGGAGCATGTGTGGGAGGAGTGCGGAAGATGAGGAGCGGAGGGTGATTGGGGGGATTGGGTAGAAAAAGTGTTGAGCGGAGATGGAGAGGGGGAGAGATGGTTAAGAGACAAACATAGCTTCAGAGGAAAATTAGAGGGTGAGAGGGGGGAGGGATGCGAGTCGGAAACGGAGAGGGAGGGGGGAGAATGAGAAAGGGCAGGAAGAGAGGGACGAAGGCGAGAGGGTTTGGTAAGGGGAGGAATAGTAAGGAAAATTAAATTAAAGGAAAGAAAAGAAAAGAGTAAAAAAAAAACGAAAGGGTTTCGGAAACGAGGGTCCGGAGAGAGAGAAAAGGTAGAGAGAGAGAGGATAATAATATAAGGATTAATTTTAAGAAAACGTTAGAAGGTGATAAGAGGCGGAGAGAGGAATGGGGGGGGGGGAAAGAGAGCGAGAGACGGGCATGAGAGGAAGTATGGATTGAGTGCGTGAGGAGGTAGGAATGGAGGAATGAGAGGAACAGGATGAATGAGTGATGGTGAGAGAAGGAAGGAGAATGGACGAATTGTAAAGATTGTAATCCTACGGGGAGCCAATAAATTATATACTATACCGATCACAATACCATAAATACCTGCCATATTTTTGAAACTTTCTTAGTAAATATTTTTTTAACGGGGAGGGGCCGACCTCTAAAAAGTGGTCAAGGTCACTCAGAAAGATAACCTTGACAACATATGTCAAGGTCAAGGTAATCAGGGTTTGCTCCCCTAAAGTGCATAATTACCCTTTTTACTTCTGCTATTTCCATTCCTTTCCAATTCCATTTTATTTTTTTTCATCTCCCTCCCCCCTTTTTCCATCTTAAAATCTTGGTCTTTTCTACATTTATTTTCAGTCTTTTTTTTTCTACATATTCCTCTAGACTTTTCAACATTCCTTTCATTCCTGTTTCATTTTCCGCCACCAAGGCTATATCATCCGCGTAGGCCAGCGAGTACATCCTCTTTCCTTTCATTTTTATTCCACCCCATTCCCCCCTTTCCAATTTTTCATCTAAATCCGTCAGTAATAGTGTAAACAAGCTCAGACTAAGCAAACAGCTCTGTCTTACCCCTTTTGTCGTCCAAAATCTTTCCCCCTCTTTCTCTCTTATTCTGATTTTGCTTACTGTCTCCTCCAAAATTTCCTTGCACCTTTTTACCAATCCTTCTCTGACCCCTCTGTAACAGAATTAATCTAATTCCGTTGAGATACCCTAGATCTTACGGGTAGCGCGAAAAACACCTATGTGAAGTTGTTACGTCAAGAAGATTATTTTTTATTAAATGATTAATTGAACGAAATCCTCGAGAAAGGTATTTGCGGATAAGGTAGGAAAATGACGTACCACCAAATTTTACGTGGGATTCGAGATTCGAATCCACGCAATTTTACGCGCAGATTAAATATTTTAAAATTTCGAATTCAGATTGAGCGCGTAAATGGTTCTTTTTTAGAGAAAGGAAATATGAATCATTATTCTCTGGGATAGAACCAGGCGTGATTGTTCGCTTTTGGAGAATAATTAGGGTAATTATAAAATAATCAAATCATAATTTCAATAAAACAAAAATAACAAATTTAATTTTAAATATGATGTTTAAAATTACAAAAAAGAGAATTGATCATTAAAGTAAACTGAGTTAACAATTTTCATTATTTAACTATTTTGTTTGAAGTATAAAAATAAAGTTAGTGTCTTACAAGGAGATTATCAAGTTGCGCCCCCCGGGATTTTGTTAAAAAAAATATATATTGTTTGGCATCCCTCCCCGATATACGCGGTACAATAAGTCTTGCCAATGCCCATTAGTTAAACGAGAAAAAAATTATTAAAATATTGCGCGTGTGTAATCTACCGAGACGATAAACCTAACTTCCAACTGTTAGCGTGGTCGTGCGTTGAAGGCGCGCGGCTAGAACGCTAAAGGTCTCGAGTTCGAGACCAGCTTTTTTAGATTTTTTTTTTTTTAATATATGTAATTAAAACGTCGCAACAAATATTTTATTTAAATAAATTAATTCCTAGTATTTAATAAAAAAATAATTATTATATACATATATGTTTAATCATACTTTTAATTCATAAAAAATAAAATACTTTATATTACAATATATTATATTTTATTAAAATAATATATATATCACACATTTCTTTAAACATAATTATTTTTAATAATACTTGGCACTTGTCACATATCATATCATCTTGGGCTAATGGCTCCCACGACGTTGTACGGTGCCGTTTTATCATTTGGAATTCAGGTTTAAATTGCTCGGAAATTTTAGTGAAGCATCTTGAATGTAATGTAATGTAAATAATCCGTCGAACATATAATAATATTTTGCGCAGTATAAAATTTCTAGACTTAGATGTATTTCTTCTTCCATTATCTGCGCAACTTCCATCCCCGCAGGTATAATTATCGGTGAGGTACTGCCACCGTCGTCTACGGCGCCGTCCTCGTCGTGCACGGCACCGTCGTCCACGACATCGTTCTCGTCATTTATATTTAATATTATCCGCCAAGTCTATGTCATGCAATTCTGACAAACTGTCGTGTATATAATTTAAATCGATCGACTTGAAATCTGCGTCTTTTTCACATGTGTAATTGTATTTGCCCAAATTAATAATACAAACGTTTCTGTTTTTCTTACAGTAATTTTTTTAACAATATTAAAAACGTTTCTTCTTTTTTTTTATTTTTTTGTCACTAATTCTTTCTTTTGGGCTGTCAAACTCGTACTAGTCCTTGGCACAATACTCCATAGTAATCTCTTAAAGATTTTTTCTTTGCCTAAACAGAATAGGAACATCTTATAGAGGTGCGCAACTTAATTCTTTTCTTTGAACGTTGCAGGGTGTATAAAAAAGCATTGTGTAGCCTCTATCTAGTCTGTGAGCCGCCAGTTGTGTGTCACTGTCGTACATACTTGAGCAGAGTAAGATTTCAAAACATTAAAAAAATATGTGACGCCTGAGAGTTTGACTCCACATTAAAGCGTGAATATGTCTTACACCGGCTCCACCGACTCCACATTAAAACGTGAATATGCCTTTTACCGACATCATTGACTCCACCGAGCAAGTAGTAAATAAAACGAAAAACCTTTTTTTCGGATTTTTAACCTAAAATGGTACTACAATACATTTGTACACCATGTGCCTCCCATACATAATTCCGTCTTTTGTCGTGCTCACCCACAACTTCCTTATCGCTTTTACACGTATACATTTTTAATTTTTTTGCCAATAACGGTTGAAAAAAGGAAACAAATTAGTATCACATTAAAATATTTTTTCAAATACATTTTGTAATGAATAAACAATATTTTTCTTTTTATCTTTTTTTTCACCGTTTCTTATTCTTAACATTATATACCGACGGCAACGCGAACGGCGCTCATCTCTTATTCCGACCGCAACAAACGCGCTGCTGCTTGCGACAAAAAGCGCGGGCGCCTACTCTCGTGAACGGCCAACGATGAGTTCGCGAACGATCGCAGCGGATCAACCGCTGGTTTGACACCCGTTGCAGCGGATCAATGACGGCGTGCGACCGAACACTCCCGATCAATGGTGGCACGCGACTGAGCTCGCGGCAAAATACGAAAAAAATTATCTCCTCGCGACTATAAAATTCACATCCTCGTCTCGCTCGCGTGTCGTTCTTTACTCTGCCTTACGCGTCGTCGCCTCGTCTCGCTTGATCGCCTTTTCCTTGTTGCGCTTAGGCTAGACAAATTAATTATTTTTCTCAATAACTATTGAGAATTTTTTAAAACGGTAAAGGACTTTTTTACTTATCTCCCCAAGATTTACCTATCCGTATAGGATTTTACACATGGGCTGAGACAGCCTGTATACAGGTCCCAGATCAGTGGACGGAACCGAAAATGGTAGGTAGAACGAATCGAAGTAAAACGAAAAGTCTTCTTTACCATTTTGAAAAATTCTCAATAGCTATCGTAAAAAAAATTAATTTATGTTTACGTAAGAAGGACAAGGAAGCGTGAGTCAAGTGAACGGGACAGGCGAATAGCTAGAAATGGCGTTGTCATCTGTCGCGCTCACTCGCCCACGCTTTCTTGTTTCTCTTACATGTATATAAATTAATTTTTTTCGCGAAAACTATTGAGAATTTTTCAAAATGGTAAAGAACTTTTTGTCTTATTTTGATTAGTTCTATTTACCATTTCGGTTTGGTCCACTGATCTAGAACACCCTGTACACTCTTTAATTATATTTAAATGACACATTATGAATGTGCTTTCTAAAAAAAAAGAAAAAAAATTAATATTAGTGGATGCAGTAGAAATAAAGAATTTAAAAGAATCTTTTTAATTATGTTGTCATATACATGTTACTTTTAAAATAAAATATATACAAACAATTTAGATAAAACTTTTTTAATAAAGTAAAGTCCGATTAATTGTATTACACATAAAAATGTTAAAAAAATATTTTTTTAATATGTTTTATTAATTGTTAATTTTTTAAAGCTATTTTACCGATTATAAACATGATCGCAAAAGATTGGATTAGAACAAAAAGTAATCAAGAGAAAAACATAATGATTCAAAGAGCACAAACTGCACGGATAATTATTATCTGTTCTTACTGTATAATGGGAATACAGTGCATCTTTGTTGCTGTGTTACCTATTTTTGGAAGGACAATGAGATTGACTCCGAATATTACTGATCCGGGAAAACCAATGCTCCTACAAAGCCATTATATTTATGATATAACAGAAAGACCGCAATACGAACTAACACTTATTAGTCAAGCTATATATGTAGTTATCGGTATGATGGCTTACACTGGAATAGATAATTTTCTCGGTCTTCTGATTTTTCATATATGCGGTCAATTAGACATACTCAAGAATCGTTTAGAATGCTTGGATAAATACATCAATTACTACAAAGTATTAAAATGTTGTATAGCAAAACATATTCGTTTGCTCAGGTTCGTTATGTGAAATGTATGTAGTATATACGAGCTCGGGAGTAACGCGTTACTTTTAACATCGTTATTGTTACAAGTTACTCTTTTAGTAACGGAATAATAACGACGTTCCTTATTTAATTTTGTAACTGTTATGGTAACTAAGTTACTTTTTTGTGGGATTAATAACGAATTTAATATTTATTTTTATTCTTACTTTTTAAAATTTATTTTTGAAATTTTACTTTACTTATGACATTTTACATATCACATTTTATATATTTACTTTTCAGTCATCAACCAATACTTATAATTTGTTGTTATTATGGCTTATACACTTGTTCTATTTATCAAAACTACTGCAGTACCTTTTTTCTCTATATTATATAGTGAGTTACGAAAAGCAGAACACCTGTGCAATATCCAAACTAAAAACATCAAGATTATTCTATGCAAATTATCTCTAAATGCGTGACTTATCGCTTCTGACTATTGTCATCTCTACGCGCATTTTAATTGCCATCAGTGGCTCATGGTCCGCTCATGGAAGCATATCTTTGTATTAATTGTGTGGGCAAAAGGCTACTAATAACGTTTTGCGTTACCGACCCCTGCTGGCGATCAAACATCTATCGGCCCAGGACATTGCGCGGTCCCAAATATTGTCGCATTTGGTAGCGCGGGTCGACCATCCGCCCGCAGCGAGTAACACGGGCCGACCATACGCCCGTGCCGCGCATCGCTATAGTTGCTCGGGAGGGGGTTTCCCCTCTCTTCAGCACTCGGGTATATAAACCAACTCGAACGCGTGTCGGTACGTTATTCCTCTTTGGAGAGCACTCCAGAAGCCGATCTACTACGACTTGGGCGCTCCCATGCTTTTCCTCGACCGGGCTCATCCAGCCCTCGACGCCGATACCGCTGACATCGACTAAACTCGGGCGCCCTCGACCTTTCCTCGACCGGACTCACCCGGCCTTCGACATCGATATCTACCGGACTCGAATGCCCTCGAGCCTTTTTTCGACCGGGCTCACCTGACTTTCGATACCGTTTTCTATCCAACTCGGGCGCTCCCGAGCTTCTTTCCTTGAATCGGGCGTACCCGGCTCCGGCTACCGTTTCCGACCCGACTCGGGCGCTCCCGAGTTTTTTCCTCGTTAACCGGGTTTCACCCGTTCCCAGATACCGCGCTCTACCTGTGACCTCTGCGCCGGAGACTCGTGAACGCAGAGATTGTCACGATCGACGCAACCTGAACGACCTTACCTGTATCAGACCAGCGCCCACGAAAGTTTCTACAATCGATACGGCCCGGACAGGCCCCCCTCCTCTCTCTGTACGTTATCGCCAGAGCACCCGTCCATCTATACTCAATACGACTAAGTCACTGCCACCTTTACTTCTGTACTCTCGGGACTTAAAGCTTGATTACACGAAATTATATAACCACAACGGAAAACATATCCTCTTTGTAAATATTAACGTCTAAGAAATATTTTATAGTAAATTAGTATTTGTATTTGTAATAGATTAAACTAATTACAATGAGATGCCCCTGATCGTAAGGGCAGCGCGGTAAATTGCCAAAAATCACGAGTCAATCTGATGACCAGAATGGGCCACGTGCCACCAGGATGATTGCGTGCACGCGCGTTGATTGTTCACATGAAATAAGCGGTTCTTAATTAAAATAAATAATGAGCAAACCGGGCGCGGCGATGTACAAGAGAGTGAGCGGTCAGATAAAAATGAGGCGTATTCCATAAATTGAGCGCGCGTAACAAGAATGCCGTGAGAACGTGCACGAGCACGCTGCCACAGCATGCACGAACAGTGAGGCTGTATCCGTTTTCCTTGAGCCGACTGCGTTATATGTGGATGAGAGCGATTCTCGCATTTTCTGAGAAACACCGCTTGACCACCAGTTACTTCACAATAAGTTAACACCTAAAGAGACAACAAAAAAACTAAGAGAGATTCTAGAGCCGTCTGTGCGCAATGACGTTCGGAACAAGAAGAAAGATTAGAACCGACTAACGCCGCACGTGGCGCGGATTATCGATAAATTACCGGTCCGTGACATGGTGCCATCGCGTAATTATGCGCGACACTAAATCAAAGCGCGGTCTCATTGAGCGGACTCGTTAAATTGCGAACAGTATTTGTATAAAAATGAGTGCTTCAAATAGTAAATGAGTAATGTTACCGCGAGGATGGCAACGCGATAGTAGTCGGTTTTTTCTTACAGCGAGAAGGCGGATGTAAATCCTTTGTTAAGAGCCGATCACGCGGAGACGACGTGGTACGCACGTAGCCGCGCTATGAGATCTGCACTGAGTTCGTAGATGAGTTTTTTAGTAAGTTTTACTATAGGTTGAGGTCTGTATCTTTGATTGTTATCTAGAGTCCGCAATGAGTCTAAACTGCACGCACAATTATATTAATTATGAGGCCAAAACGCTGCGAAGTCTGATGAGCTACTGAGCACGAGGTTCAACACGCCTCGTGCTGCAGGATGATTTCTTCCAAATAATTCTTGGCGTGTTGCACACGGTGAGGATGATCTGGATAAATTGCACAATGAGACAAAGCGATGAGTGATGCGATGAGTAAAAATTCCTGCGAAAAAACACACTGCACTTCGATGCACACGAGGCGATCCTGTGCACAGCTAAAATAACAATGATAAGACTCGAGTCGGCAACGAGGCTTCGAGAATCGGAGGCGATAATCAAACGACGGATCGATATCGATCCGTCGCCGGCGATCGGCCACGAAGTGTTGCCTTGCGGCGGTAACAATACTCATTATGTAATCTTTTAACAGTATTTGATTACGTCTCGGTTTCTGACTGTACCCCGGATTCCGGCGAGCTTTACCCCGGACAAAGTTTCCGTGTTACAATTGGTTAATAAATATATGTTACTTATATAATATATATATCACTTTTCGTTTAATAGGTTTTAATTGGTAATTATTTAAATACACCACAATTTTGGCGACGAGTACTTTTATAATTTGGTAAAATAGTTGCCTAAGTGCTAATTAGTGGAACATTTAACACGTACAGTGCAGTATCGAATTCTACCGTAACCGTGAGCACAGCATCAGAAAACATTTTCAAAGAAACTAGCAAAAAGTGACTATAAGTATTCGTAGTTATGACTGTTATCCAGTTGTGCTATGTCCGACCCTAGCTCTAGTCTCCGACAAATTGATTATGCAAGAAAATCTTGGATTTATAAACTTACAAAACCAAAACTCATTACAATTATAAAATGACTAAAATTACCAGCCAGTGACGATTCAACAATTAACAAACATCGCTGAATTTTAAAATTATACATTCTCAAGGTGATGGCACAAAGGCAGCAACCCGATATTGTGATATTGAAACCAATAAATAACAATACAGAGGACCCAACCAGTAACCTAATTAACTAACCAAAGGCTTTTCATACAATGGCTGGAGAAAATAAAAATATTAAACTTAAATTTCACTTAGGAAAAGATGATTGGGAGTTATACACCAAAAAACTCCAATTATATTTCCTTGCAAACAATATAACTCCAGAAAAGCAAGTAGCTGTATTATTAACCAAAATAAGTGCTGAAACGTATTAATTTATTCGCGATTTATGTGCGCTAGCCAAACCAAAGATAAAACATTCAATAAAATAGTGAAACTTATGAAAAATTACTTGCAACCGAAACCTTCAGAAACAATGAAAAGATGCACTTTTTATCAAGCGCACCAAGCACCGACGAAAACAGTGGTAAATTTTACCGCAAAAATGAAAAGCCTGACAATCAATTGCAATTTTAGGAACTCAAAAATCGCATTACGTGATTAATTTGTATGCAGGTTACGAGATTATCTTACAAAGAAGATACAATTTTGCGAAGAAAATCTAACTTTCAAATCTGCATATAAAATAGCAGTAGCCATTGAAACAGCGGAAAAGAATGCATTATTAACGGAAAAAATGTCTAAGTCAACGGACAATGCAAGCATAAATGTAGTTCAATCAAATTTTCAAACGAGAAAACTAAAACAGGCTACCTTAAGTGTTACGTCTGGAGCCGTTTTCCTTGAGCACTTGCTTTCTTGGCAAACATTACTTTAATAAAACTTTGACAAAACTAAGGTCCACAAGCATAGAGATAACACACTATAGCAAACAAAGGCGTCACCAATCAAAATTATTAAAAAAATCTTTTCCCATACTCAATGAGATAACCCGCCCAGTATCCGGAAGTGGGCAACTCATTTCGATTAATAATTCGGTCGTAAAACTTAAATTGGTTTTATTGCATTCAACTCCTTGAACAGTACGCTTTAGGCTAATCAGAGAAAAATCGTAAAACGAAACAAGGGACCCCATAACTGCTGACAATTAGAAAAATCATCCTGCATCGCAAGGGTACGGTCGCTGTGACCCCTCGATTTTATTACTCCGGATAAAACATACGGAGAACTTGTCTCTGCCATGAAAATTTTAAAAGAATAAAATCAGATGAAGACATACAATGAATCCGATCTAAAATTAGAACACAAAGAATTGCCGAAGCAAGCCGATGTTGCGCAACGATCACTAGGAGACATAATAAAAAAATGATGCCTAGCAACAGCTAAGAAGCGTCAAGGCTGCTAGTGTCATAAAAATTCCAAACAATGACTCAGAATTAGAGCAGAATGCGGAAATTAGAAGATGAGACAATACCCCCTCTCTTTGATTTTTTCGGCTATATAAGCCTCGCGCTTTTAAACCGAAAGTATTAGTAGTTTCTTAACCTAACGACAGAAGTTTAATTTATTCCCCATTTGATATTGATTCGCATTTATTCCCTTCTAAATCTCAACCTCCTTCAAAACCTGAAAATTACCATCCGTTTGCAGATTTAGATTTTTCTACCTCGATATCCCGTCAACCTACCGTTGCTTCTCACCCCGAAGAGAATTGCTCTACCTTCGATCCCAATAATAATCCACCGAATTCTCGATTCTGTGAAATATCCTCGAGTTTCTTTCAAACCGAGAATTATCAATATTCGCTTAACCGAAAAAACCCAGCGTGTTGCAATTGCGAATCTCAATTTCCACGCTGTGCTTTTCATATGTGTGGTTATCAAAACGAAAGGAATTTCAAATTTCGTACATCGTTTCCTTGCTCGTCATGTTCCTTTTCATACAAGCAGCCTGAAAGAAATTGTATTTGGACAGGCTCTCATCATATTCATTATAACAACCGAGCAGAAATAAGCAATTGTTCTATTGAGTCAACCCATCCTCCATCCCTTTTTCCTAGAGCCTCTCATTTTCCTCATTTAACCCCGCCCTGCCGACACTCTCACGCACACTGCCACTCACACATTCATAAAAAAAACCATATGTAAAGTCACTCATACCGAAAATTTGTACACCCGCGAACATATACAAACATTTACTATATAATTTTATTTAAAATAAGAAACAAATTTATAATTGTAAATCATATTCATTCATTAAAACAATAGTTTACCGTGAAAGTGTAATAATTTTTTTAAATTTCAATAAAATCATTCGTCATTCATTTCAACAAACTGGCTCTGGTTTTATTTGCTCAAGGCTTGCGCGGCCCTATCCCAATAAACAAGATTGAATTCTTTTATTAAAAAAGGGCCATAGGCCGCACACGTTTCGGAAAAGGCGTCAAATCGTCTATTAAGGCGTTACCCCAAGATTCGAAACCTTGGCACGTGCGTCTCTGCCGCAACGATACAGTCCCTTCTTTTATATTAGCGGCAATAAAAGTTTTTACTCTGTTGCATCGGTAACCTTCCGATTTTCCTGAATTTTTTCCGACTTTAAGCTTCGGACGTAACATAAGTAATCGAGGAAAAGATGCTCATCGCGGTGCATATTGAGGCAGCAGGTAGGATCGCCGAGTAATAAAGCATCGACTAGTGAGAACACCCAAAACTAAAAGCCCGTTCAATCTGTTATTGTTTCGGTAAAAATAATCACTGAGCAAGAGGTTGCTATTATCGGTTTAGCAAATGCAGAACGTGCAAGCGGAAAGGACATTTTGGTCCAATATACAGATTCCGGCAAGCAGTCGAACGAAGAGAACTCAGATTTTTACAATATTAAGGACAATCCTTGTGCAGTAAGTGACGCAACCAATAACGTAAGAAATACCAATGTAAAAACGGAACCGATGTATTTAACTGTATTAATTATCTGGGTTAATTGTAGAATAAAAATTGACTCGAGTTCTTATGCAGCGATAATATCAAAAAAAGATAAAAATAAGTATTTTTTGAATCTTTAAATACAGAGTGCGGCATTATTAAACACATACGGTAAAGTTGCATTGAAAAGCGAGAGTGTTTTAGAAAACTTAAATGTTAAATTCAAATATCGAAAAACCTTACTTAAAATGAAGGTAATGATGCGTGACGGTCCTATGTTAATCGGTAGACAGTGGTTCAAGGTATTTGGTTTGTGGCCACTGTCACTGAATCCTTCAACAAGTATTGAAAGTTGTAATTAAATTGACGTTATAAATGTAACAAAGAATTTCCTAACAAATTTCCGAAATTGTTTGGACAAGGTCTCGGATTATATAATAAAAGAACATTAAAATTAACTCTTAAAGAAAATGCTTACCCGATAGCATTAAAAGCAAGACATTTATTATTTTCTTTAGCCAGTAAAGTGGAAACTGAAATTAATTGTCTTGTCAAACTACGTCATCTCGAAAAAATTGACGTAAGTGAGTGGGTAACACCGATTGTACGCGTTAGTAAAACGGATGGATTCGTTCAAATTTGCAGAAACTTTAAATTAACCTTAAGCCCCAATTTAGTTAAGAATCGTTTATTGATCCCTTTAATTGATGTCATTTTTATAGCATTTCGAATTGGCCAACCGATTTCTGTTGGATAATTAATTCGATTTGAAGTAGGTGGTTCAGTACAAATAAAATTCATAAAATAAAGTGGTTTTTTATTTTTAATATATTAATTCCAGCAATCTGTGGATTCGAACTCAGTAACAATAACCAATACAATACAAAAAAAAAAACATTTTTGTTCAAATAAAATATATCAGAGAAAAAAAAAAAAAAACTAACAAAAGAATAATTGATATTAAATTAATAAAGAAGAACATTCCAATTAATGAATAAAAAATCTCTCCAAGGAAATCAGAATGTAGATCAACCGTTGTCCCTTATTTGCTTCTAAGTCATTCAACCCGGTATATCTCCTTCTTATGCCGCTAATGGCGGCCTGTAACAAAAAAAACCTCCTTTGTCTTGCCTTTGCAGGCCTGTGATTCCTAGTCACCAAATTTTCAATGCCCTTTTGGCACCCGGGTATTTACAGTCAAAAATTGAGAGCACCTTACGATCTCTCAAGCTCAAAGTCGCCGTACACGTCAAAAAAGGGGTCATCTTCGTGGTGAACTCCCCGTTACAAGATCCTCTCTTGCGGATCCCGAGAAACGCTCTTATCTCACGGATCATTCTCGTCAATCCGTAAGAAGCTCGCCACCCTCGTGTGACGAACCCGACAGTCGACTTGACTCTATCCTTACTTGTAACTCGTATGGAGTAAACCTCGCCCACAATGTAATTCCCAACAAAAGCTTTCTATTCTTATAAATCCGACCGTTCTTATCGACTAACTACTCGCTTCTGTCTTCTTGTCGACACGACGACCACGTGACATCTTTTCAGAGTGACTCACCATTGGTCGCGCCTACTATAAGAAGAGCCAATCAACATATGGCTCTGCCGTCGCCTTTAGTGCGCGACATTCAAAAGTTGAATCATTACTCAACAATTTCACAAATTGATTTAGAGCATGCATACATGCAATTTCCAGTAGACAAAAAGAGCCGCGATTATTTAACAATAATAACACATAAAAGCCTTTACCAATATACTAAAATGATTGAAGGCATTGCATCCAAATCTGGCGATTTTCAACGCAAAATTGAACATTGTCTTGCAGGAATCGACAAAGTAATTCTGTATCTCGATAATATTTTCTGTACCGGCAAGACTAATGAGGAGCATTTACATACGCATTATAAAGTTTTTCATCGATTGGAGGAATACGGATTTAAAGTTAATATTAAGAAATTTGATTTCTTTAAAAAAAATTAGATATATTAGGATTTATGATAGATAAAAAGGGGCTACACAAATCAAAGACTAAAGTTAAGGCAATGACTGAGACTCCTGTCTCAGCCAATAAGAAACAACTCAATTTGTTCATAAGCCTCATTACGTATTACGCTAGATTTTTACCCGATTGCGCTACAAAACTTAAACCGCTTTATGATTGTTCTAAAAATGATACGTTTACATGGACTAAAGAATACGACACGGCGTTTGCATGGATTAAGAAAGAACTAGATCTTCACACGTATTAGCGCATTTCGACCTGAATAAAGAACTTATTTTACCGTGTGATGCTTTTTTATATGGTCTTGCGGCAATTTTATCTCATCGATATAAAGATGGAACAGAGAAAACAATAGCATACGCATCTAAAGTTATTCCCGAAAAAAAATTATCACGTGCGATCATCGATAAGGAAGCGAGTGCTACAGTATTTGGATTCAAGAAGTTTTATAATTATATTTATAAGAAAGAGATAACACTCAAAACTGATCACAAGCTCTTAACTTTTATTTTTGACCCAAAACAAAAAATTCCTTGAATAACTGCTAGTAGATTGCAAAGGTGGGCATATTTTCTTTCCAGATTCTCTTATAAAATCAAATACATTAAGTCGGAACAAAATTCTAATTGCAAAGCACTATCACGCTTCCCTGTCAATGATTCAACGCTAATCTTCACTTACGAATATACCGCGATTAATTATATTAATGAAGAACTTAAAATAATAGATGCTCAAGAAATTGTGAAAGCAACCAGCGTAATAGTTAAGAAAAATTGTTTATTATATTAAAGGTAATTGGCCAAGCGTAAATATTTTATTAGAAAACGAAAAAAAATTGTATAACAAACGCGACGAGTTAACGGTAGAAAAATAATGTTTCTTATGGGGCTATAGAGTAGTGATACCCGAATCCCTGCAACAACATGTATTACGTGAGATACACGCATCTCATTTCGGAATAGTAAAAATAAAAATACTGGCAAAAGCATATATCTGGTGGCCAAATATTGATAAGGATATCGAAGATGTAGCTGCATCTTGTACTATATGTGCGTGTTACGTCTTCTACTCCACTATTTCTTTTTTCGACGCGGAATTAATGAAATTAGATAAGCAAGAAGTAGACCATAATCCATTGAAAAACAAAGAAGATTTCTAACCTTTCAGAACGAAATTTTGTAACAGGAAATTTTTACTGTTGCCAGACGCAGAAAAAATAATAATTAAACAAAATTGTAAAACCAGCGCCAGCAAACCAGGCAAAAGAAATTCGTTCGGACGTTGCATGAAATAAGATATAACTGAACGTGCCCAGGATAACAAAAATAAACTTCAACCTTAAGAAATGTTTAAGTACACTATCGAACGTCTGACAATAGATAAAAGGGATTTACAAAAAATATCTTCCGGACTTGTAATCGCGCCGTGGATTTTACGCCTCAGAAAAAACCAGGGCTCGGGTGTGCCTCAATTATCGGGGTAAAGTACACGGATAAAAACAATAAAATCCAGGCAACAAAACGTGACCCTTCGGAAGTCAAGAGTTTTTTATATCATTTTTTATATTTGTTAATAATATTCTGGAAGGTTCAGAAGATTCAAGCCCCTGAGGGCGGAGTCACTTATAAACATTTATCCAGACGCCAATGGATATTGGGAACTCCTCATCTAAATTTAAAAAATTTAAGAAACATAGAAAGGATGAAGAACGAATGTCCAATTATAGTGAAAAAGGAAAAGTAAAGGAACGAAAACGACAAATAAAAAATCTGAGTTTCTGAAAATCGGAAACTCAGCAACGATTCTCCCCTTTTCCGAGCTTATAAAATCGTGTGTTCCGGCGGAGAACGCTCTCTTGCTCTCCAGATTTTTTTTTAGTAGAAACAAATAAATCTCGCGCGAAATAGTGCCACATTCTCGTCAGATCAAAGCTCAAGACATCTCATTTGAAAGTAAGTCCCATTTTTATTAATTCCTATTCATTGTTTCCACAAGTAATTTGAATATAAAATAAATAAATGTTTTTTCGTGGTTCAGGGAGTTACAAAGGGGAGGCATGCAATTCTGTAAATTCCGGATCTCATCCTAATTCGCTGAGTTTTCGTCGCACATCATGTCTTGCGATTAGTGTCACCGAACATTCTGCTGCGATAAGTCGCTAATAAAAGTTCGAGTGATGCGTCACGAGTGATTGAGTCGGTGAGAATTTCGGGGGATGAGAGGAAGAAATCGGTTGAACAGACGCAGCAAACTCCAGAATTTTCTCCCCTTTCCACGACATTATTCTATTTGAAGATTTTCTTTTTAAACAATTAATTGAAATTTTAGTGGAGTCAAAGAATCGAAATACAATAGAGAAAATTGGGAATCGACGAAACCGGAAAATTAAAAATCTGCGAGAACTGGTCCGCCGGTTCTTCATACCGTTTCTTTTCGCGGGGGCGCCAAGAGAGATACCTCCAGCCGTCGCGAAGAACTCAGACGAAGACAGACCGTGGTCTCTTTTTCCACCCGACCTTCCGTCATCTCCTATTCACGGAGAACCGAAACCATTTTATCAAATAATACAGATAGAATCACCCGACACCATCGATCTCAAATGCTTCGACTCTTGAGAAATTCCGCCACACAACTCCGTCACACTCTCCTTTGCCTACTCTTAATCCCCCTGCTAAGGTCGGGTTGGCATATCCTGTCAGTCCTCCCCTAAGCAACAGCAGTGACCTTTTTTATCCTCCAGGTAAATTTCTGAATTATTCTCCACCTCTTTCCCCGTGTACTCTTCCTTCTAGATCTTTTCTTGAAACCGAGGAAGTCAATTTCTTAGTGGAGAACTTCGAATTTCTACTGGGTCTTGACTTCCCGGATCCTCTTCCGTCACCGATCTCCAGTGTCGAGTTTTTCAAGGAGCAACAGGAACCAAGGAGAATCGTAGATCATCTCCTCGAGCTCCTGCGGAGGACTTGCACTCCGTGGACGGATCCCATCCTAGAAGGGGTTTGCTCTATAGGCCTCGACCATTTCGATCCCGAGGAGATCAGGAGGCAGGTTAGTGCCGCGTCTTCTGATGAACATTTCTTCATTCACTATCTAGGGGCGGAATTTTCTTATTTGGCGCCAATTAGGCTTTTAGACCAAGTCTTTCCGCGATCGACAGCGCGGATTGTAGAGATTATCGAAGTAGAACTTGAGTAAAATTAAAGGTCGAAATAAACTGTACAAACATACACATTTTTATATCACATGAAAAATCAATAAATAAAATGCATTGTCATATTTTAATCCAAAAGAATCCTTTGTCATTTTATGTTATTATTTAATTCAAATCTAATAATTATTATTATTACGTTAAGATATAATTTCTTGTACTAATTTATTTTATTAAATTGTTTTATTTGTTTGCAAAAATTATAATTTTTATTTAAGTAACCCAGTATCCATTTAATTGCGAGAAATCCCCGCAGGTTCTATCCCAGGGAACAAGAATTAATTTTCTTCTCCTAAAAAAGAACCAACCACGCGCTTGTCTAAACCTTTTGCGACTCAAACCTTTTTCTAGCGCGTTATACGCGCGGCACTCCATCGGACGTGTCATGCAAATATCGGTAGTTGCGTCAATTTTAACCCTTCTTTCTACTCTACCTGCTCTTAGCCCATATCTTTGGCTACCCATGAGCGACAATTATTCTTTCCTTTAATATTTTTTTCCTGACGTAACATGCGCAAAAAAGAAAAACACTGCCGAGCGTCCCGTTAACTCCCTTGCCATATCCGAATAAATGTTGGAGTAGAATCCATACGGATTTTTAGACCCATTTCACGGGCATATGTTTATGATAATAATCAAAATTTACTCCAAATCCGGAGATAATTGATATGCACAAAACCACCCAAGCGTCTAATGCAATCATAGAATTTAAGAAAGTATTAATACGATTCGGCTTACCACGACACTTACACTTGTTAGCGTAAGAACGGCGGTTGATGTACCGTCGTTTTTCCCGCGAGCGTTGCGGAAGTTTAAAAAAATATTGTAGGACACACCGCGCCCCAAGTCCTGACCAGGCTTTGGTCCGACGTCTAACTGATGGTCGTCGAAACGATGCCTTTGTCAGGATGCATCATTACACCATTTTGATAACGAGCAACGCTAGAATCGGAAAATGCGTGAATTTTTGGAAACTTTATGCTAAAGCATCCACTACTAGATTCTCGCGATTTATTCTACGGTGGATGTACGGGTAATATCGTAACTCTGGGCAAAATTAAGAATAAGGAAAATTTACGCTATATAATTTTGTGTTTTTTCTATTTACATATCAAAAACAGGCACTTTCTTGATTGAACATCCGGATATTATAGAAAACGCGGGGAGAAAAAGCAAACAAGGACGCGTTCAAGATAAATGAGTAATATATTTAACACACAATGTGCACGCTGGCACGCGAGAATACATACTAACTGCTCGGGCTAGCTCGGAATGCTCGGACTAGCAACCAAAAAAAAACAACTGCTAAAAAACATTGGTCGCGCAACGGTCGGATTTTCGCAAGCACGCTGCCACCGCACGCCGCGACCGTCGCCGGAATCTTACAAGCGGTAACCGCTGTCGTTTCGTTTCTTAACTTTATCGCGCGCTATTTAAATCTCCCACATTCGGCCATTCTGATTATGATATTCGCTTCGAATATCAGTACTCAATATCATTGTCAGTGTCGTAGCGAGCCCATGGCTTCATATAGTCCGATGCAGTCGAAGTCCTAAAGGGATCTTCATGCTCTCCTTCGCGCTGAACTAAATATCTATTATGTCTTAACACTTTAACAATTCGATAAGGGGCTAAAAATTTATCAGCAAGTTTTAAGTCCAAACCTTGCTGGGTACGCTTGATTGCTACTAAGTCATTCTCCTGATATCTCGTCGCGACTATTCTCTTTTTATCAAATGCTCGTTTGTTTTAGATTTTAATAATATTCTTTCTTCGTGGAGGGGAACGCTTCCACGTGATCTATGTGGTAAGTGTCTAGTGGCGTCTTCCCCTTCGAAATTAGACTCAAAAATCCTTCCTGTCTGCCCTGTCTTCGCTCGACTAAGATACAAGGAACACAAGTCTTAACAATTTTTTCAATTTTAGCATCTACATTGAAAATTTAATAATCGTTACATAGAAATGATTTCGTTTTCGCTATTGAAAAGTGGCCTTTTTCGTGCGCTTGTCGAATGATTTAAAACTGCATTATTTTTGGTAACACTATATGCATATCGCCATTAATTTCTTTAAAAAGCAGTCCGCCTCTGACTACGTATCTGTTTATACATTTTTTGTTTGCTTGATCGAAAACCTTTTTGATATCATTGTCGCTCGCTTGCACTTTTATTAATCGTGCAGTTAACTCGGTGTCTTTCCCCTCAGTAAAATTACATTCCAAAATCGGGTTACGACTCAACGCGTCAACGTGACTGTTAAGTCTATCAAAATAAAGATGATTAATCTCTACTTTGTATTTCAGTTTATTTTGTAAATAAATTTCACAAGACAAAGTTTAATTTTGATACTCGCAGAACCACATGTCCGTGCTGTGATATCTCACAGCTTCTTTTATATATTTGTGCCTGAATCGCGACACTAACTGACTAACGAAATTTTTAATGACGATCCGACTGCTTTCGAACGACGGACGCAACTGTGAAGCGTTCGATATCGATATTCGCTCTCTACCGACTGATTGAAATTATATCGTTTGTATGCGTTTTGGAAGATATTCCGGTTTGGCTATTGACAGTATATGTGTTCCTCATAAGAAGCCTCCTGATTGGTTGTCAAAAATCTATGTTTTGTGGAGGCTGTCCCAAAGGCCGTCGCGAATCGATGTTTGTTTAGTCGTCGGCGCCGAGACGGCGACGTCTTTGTTTTTGACTGACGACGGTAATCGGCATGCTATTGTCCCTTCAAATTCTAAAATAGCGCGATAAAATCTGTCTTCACAAGAGCGTCCGGAAGCAATAAACTTTTTCGGATCTTTTCGTCATTTTTTGTTATTGCTTATTGGTCGTGCACGACTGTACATGATTCTATATTATTTCGCATAATACCGTATAATAAGATATGGGTGCGTACGCAACATCCTCCCTCCCGTTGAGAGGAGTCCGATCAACTTATATTTTAATGGTTAATATATTTTATATCGAGTGGTTCGCATTGTACATTGAGTTGTAAGTTTATGTTGACATATTTTATTTTGTGTTTGTCATACGAGGACAATTAATCCACAGGAAGAGGACACAGGTATTTTGTTGCTCTTCTCAATTCGCCGTTAGCTGTTTTGATTGTGGCGGCTCGGACTACCTTATCGTCACCGGGATGCAATTGTATAATCCTTCCTAGCGTCCATTGTGTGCATGGCATATTTTTATCCTTGATTAATACTACGGTTCCATTTTCGATTTTCGGTCCATCCTTCATCCATTTCATGCGTTTTTGTAGTTCATTTAAATACTCAAGACTCCATCTTGCCCAGAAATCTTGGCGTACTTTAGATATATGTTCCCAAATGGAAAGTCGATTATCTGAAACAGAAGTGAAATCTCTTTCCGGAAGAGATGTTAAAGGCTTGCCAATTAAATAGTGAGAAGGTGTTAAAGCAAGCAAATCATTGGGATCGGATGACAAGAAGGTAATAGGTCTGGAATTAAGGATACCTTCCACCTGTATTGTAAATGTATTTAGTTCTTCGAAGGTGAATAATGAATCGCCTACGACTCGTTTAAAATGATGCTTGAACAATTTTACCATAGACTCCCACAATCCGCCGAAGTGGGGGGCTGCTGGTGGAATGAAATGCCAGGATAGGCGGTGTTCAGACGCATATTTAAGTACAAGCTCCTGATGTTTATTTGAATTAAGTAATGCGTATATCTCTCTCAATTGGTTGTTGGCGCCTACAAAATTTGATCCATTGTCAGAATAAATATTTTTTGGTATGCCTCTTCTGGCGATAAATCGGCGTAGAGCTGCGAGGAAACCGTCCGTGGAAAGGTCGCTCACAACTTCTAGGTGTACAGCTTTGATGGACATGCACACGAATATGCAAACATATACTTTAATTCGTGTGCGGTTTCGGTATTTCTTCTCCTTTATATAGAATGGCCCACAGAAGTCGATCCCGGTGTTACTGAATGGAATTGTTTCACATACGCGTGTTGATGGGAGGTTTCCCATTTTATATTCAATTGTGTTAGCAGCAAATCGATGGCATCGTATACATGAACGAATTACCTTTCTCACTTGATTTCGACCATCTAAGATCCAATATTTTTGTCGTAATGTGTATAATGTAGTCTGGATCCCTGCGTGATAATGTTTTTCATGTATCTCTCGAATTATTTTATCAGTCAATTGATGTCGGCTAAATAACAAAATCGGATGTTTTTGCGCGAAATTTAATAATTTCGAGTTTTTTTTTTTTTTTCGTTCGTCCAGAAATGGATTGAGATGTATGAATTTGCCTTTGTACTGTGAATCTTTAGTTTTAATTTCTTTAATATCTTGCGAAAAATTTGTAATTTGAAGTAGTTTCAATATCCGTATTTCTGCTTCGTTTATTTCTTTTGAACATAATGGGCCAACGTATTTGTTATTGGATTTGAAACGAAGACAATATGCGATTATTCGGCATATTTTAGAAAAGGTGGAATATTTTTGGAAAATTTCTGGTTCGTTAATCGTCGTGATTAAACATGTATTTATTTTCAGCTCCGGTATTTTAATTGTCGGTATGGTTTCGTGAGGCCACTCACTTTCTTCTTTCGTTAACCATGAGGGTCCTTCGCGCCATGTGTTGTTTTGTAAAAAGGCTCGTGGTAATTGTCCTCTTGATATTGTATCTGCTGGATTGTCTTCTGATCGTATGTGTCGCCATTCGATTGTATCGGTAATTTCCGTTATTTCGGTGACACGATTAGCGACGTAGGTTTTAAGTAGGTGAGGTGAAGTTTTTAACCAATTTAAAACAATCGTGGAGTCACACCAAAAAATTACTCTATTAGGTGAAATGTTTAATGTTTTGTGGATGTCGGCGAATAATCGCGCTAGTAGCAATGCGCCACACAACTCGAGTCGTGGGATTGTGATAATTTTCAGTGGTGCAACTCGTGACTTTGAGCATATTAACCTACTGATGATTTTCTTATCCTTTCCGACGCAACGTGTGTATATGCAAGCTCCATAACCGATACTACTGGCATCACAAAAACCATGTATTTGAACATCATGGTATTCTTTCAATAATATCTGGCGATCAAATGTAACGCGCTGCATGTTTTGTAGCTGTTTAACAAATTCTGACCATTCGGTATATATGGTTTGAGAAACTGACTCATCCCAATGTATTCCGGCTCGCCAGACGTCTTGCATTAATTTTTTCGCGTAGATGATTATCGGGCCCATTAAACCTATCGGATCGAAAATTTTTGCGATTTCTGAGAGAATTTTCCGTTTTGTCAATATTCCAATATTATCGATAGGGTGAGCTGAATAATATATTTTATCGTCCTGTGTACTCCAAGAAACACCTAGAGTTTTTAACGAAGAGTCTGTGTCGAGTGTTAGATTTAAATGTAACGATTCATTAGCCATGTCATTAATAACGCGTAAGTCATTTGACGCCCATTGCCGAATATTAAAACCGCCTCGTTGTAATAAGGCAGTTATTTCATCTCTAATTTCACGCGCTTCTTTAATGGTAACAGCGCCCGACAATAGATCATCAACGTAAAGATGATTTCTGAGAATGTTGGCTGCTCTCGGAAACGTTTGTTGTTCGTCATCAGCTAATTTTTTTATCGTTCGAATCGCTAAAAAAGGCGAAGATGAAACGCCGAATGTCAATGTATTCAATTGAAATGTTTTAATTTCCCCGTTTTCGCGCCATAACAGTCGTTGATATCGGCGATCTTCCGGGTGAACCCATACTTGGTGATACATTTTTTCTATATCTGCTGATATAACGTAATTGTACGTGCGAAACCTGATCAGATGTTCGAATAATTTGTCCTGTATCGTTGGTCCCACCAATAAGGTATCGTTAAGAGAAGTTCCGTTGATCGATTTGGCCGAAGCATCAAAAACTATACGAATCTTTGTAGTGTTGCTCGATTCCTTGAATACCGCATGGTGCGGCATATAATACCCGTCGTCGTCGAAATCTTCTACTACGGATATATGTCCTAATTTTTTGTATCCTTCGATTATTTTTGTGTATTCTTGCTTTAAAATATCATTAGAATTAAATTTTCGCTCTAAAGATAACAAACGTTTAAGTGCTATAGATCGAGATTCTCCAATTCGTTTGTTTAAGTCGCGGAATGGTAAGCGGACCGTATAACGTCCGTCCGGGTTTCGTGACACTGTTTCATTAAAAAATGTTTCGCATTTAACTTCTTCTCTCGATTTCGGTTTATCAGCGTGAATTTCTTCGATCATCCAAAATTTAGTGATTTGATTCTCTAAATTAGTTAGACAACACATTGATGGTTTTGAATTTTTGTGTATCGAGGTATCGCCCGCAACGACCCAACCTAGTCGTGTTTTTTGTAAGTATAGATCGCGATCGTCCTTTGATATGTTGATCTGTCCGACGGAAAACAGCGATAATGTTGCACCGGATCCTATCAATAAATCCACTGGACCAGGTACATGAAAATTTGAATCTGCAAGTTTTATGTTAGCCGGTATTTTTATTGACTCCCGCGGAAATACTTCGGACGGAATTGAGTTTGCAATGACTGGTATTGTGAGACAAGTTAACCTTTTCGAAAATTCATTATGTGTAGATTGAATAATTATCTGCACTATGCCCTTAGATAATGTGCCAGTTGCGTTAATCGTATTAATCTGTAATGTGTGTGATACTACGTGTAAATTTAGTCGTTTTACCGCTGATTCCGTGATAAAATTTGCTGTCGCGCAGGTGTCTAATAACGCGCGACATCTTATAAAGTTTTTCCGTTGATCGTCATAAATATGTATCATTGCGCTGGTCATTAAATGAGGTGAAAAACTAGGTGAGATAGTTGAGAGACATGTTCTTCTCTCGCCAATTTGTTCGACTAGTCATGCTTGTCTTTCACTGTCGGACTGTTTTATATCGGTTTTAATGGAATTTGAGTAATTGTCAATATGTAGTAAGGTGTTGTGGCGTTTATGGCAGCGAGAACAGGTGGAATATCCGCACGGCTTATTACGATGTGAGCGTAAACAATTATAACAAAGTTTCGCTTTCTTAATAGTATCAATGCGTTTCTGGACTGGCATTTGTTTGAAAGTATCGCAGACAAAAAGCGGATGTTGTTTGTTTTTACATACGACGCAATTCCGTGATGTATCTACGATAAAACTTTGTTTCGCGGGATGAATCTTTCGTCGCTTCGCCGATGGCTCGAATTTGCCCTTTTCTGTGTCCGGAATCTTCGAACGTTCTCGCTTGGAAGCCGTTACTGCTGTTCTGTACAAGAATTCGTACAATTTATCTAATGTTGGCATTTCGTCTCGTTCGAGGTTGACCTCCCACTTTTCGGTCGTTTGCCGCGGTAATTTACTTTCAATAAGATGTATAATCATTTCCGATCCAACCGTAATTCCTAATGAATTGAGAGAAGCTAGATGTTGTTGTATCTCGTCAGCGAGTTTAGTTAATCCGTTTGACGTTTCTTTTTCTAACACAGGTGCATTTATGATCATCGAAAGATGCCGCGACACTAATAGTCTTTTAACTTCATACGCACGTTCTAGCAAATCCCATGCCTTCGTATAATTTATCCCGTCTACGGAAAAAACCTTTACTTTATTCGCCGCGTCGCCAATTAATGCCGCCTTTAAATAATGTAATTTGTCAATTTCAGATAAATCCGTTTGTGACCCGATTACATTGTGGAATGCGTTTTTAAAAGATAGCCAATTTTCATATCTTCCATCAAAAGTTGGCAGCGGTGCTTCTGGCAATTTAATTCTTCGCATACGAATGGTCGTTGTTGAATTTACGCTTTCTGATCGAACGTCATTATTAGTACCGCTAGTACTCGCGTTTGATGTATCCGCTCGATTTAGAAAATTTTCAATTCTACCCGCTAATGCGTAGAAACGGTCTTGAATCTGAGTGAATTCCACTTGATGTGCTTCATCGGGGTCAGATATCGCAAGTTCATCATTGTATTCCTCGAAAGCGTTGTAAAGAGTCGTTAACCGTGCCAATCGTAGCTTTAACGCGGTGTTGTCGAGAGCTTGTTTTTCGAATAAATTGGTCAAACTCGTAATCTGCGACTTTAAAAATGTTCGTTTTTGTATAAGGAACCGTGTTCTCTCGGCCATATTTATGAATTAAAGGAACGGATATAATATATTGTATATATGTTCTACTTATGTACTGTCCTTGTTTCTTCTACAAAATGCCGTAGGTGCGGATCCAAAGTTTGATTTAGTCCGTCACGGAATGGGTCGTCTCAACCTCTGGCCAGTCCTTAGAATTCTTCTTAGTTTCGACGCACTGATCACTATGTTTGTTCATAAATTTATAGTCTCAACACCTTACAGGAGGCACCAAAATGTTAAGTCTATCAAAATAAAGATGATTAATCTCTACTTTGTATTTCAGTTTATTTTGTAAATAAATTTCACAAGACAAAGTTTAATTTTGATACTCGCAGAACCACATGTCCGTGCTGTGATATCTCACAGCTTCTTTTATATATTTGTGCCTGAATCGCGACACTAACTGACTAACGAAATTTTTAATGACGATCCGACTGCTTTCGAACGACGGACGCAACTGTGAAGCGTTCGATATCGATATTCGCTCTCTACCGACTGATTGAAATTATATCGTTTGTATGCGTTTTGGAAGATATTCCGGTTTGGCTATTGACAGTATATGTGTTCCTCATAAGAAGCCTCCTGATTGGTTGTCAAAAATCTATGTTTTGTGGAGGCTGTCCCAAAGGCCGTCGCGAATCGATGTTTGTTTAGTCGTCGGCGCCGAGACGGCGACGTCTTTGTTTTTGACTGACGACGGTAATCGGCATGCTATTGTCCCTTCAAATTCTAAAATAGCGCGATAAAATCTGTCTTCACAAGAGCGTCCGGAAGCAATAAACTTTTTCGGATCTTTTCGTCATTTTTTGTTATCGCTTATTGGTCGTGCACGACTGTACATGATTCTATATTATTTCGCATAATACCGTATAATAAGATATGGGTGCGTACGCAACAGTGACGCATGTTTTTTCCTGGCCGGTATTCAATTTGATAATTAAATTCTTCTAATAAAAGTGCCCACCGCGCAACGCGTATACATAAATCTTTTTTGTTCATAGTAGCCGTGAATGCACGACAATCCGTAACAATCGTAAATTGTACACCTATCAAATACACTCTAAACTTTTTAAGTGCTCTAATTATCACCAGAATTTCTAATTCGTAACTTGAATAGTTCCGTTCGGCTAAGGTGGTTTTACCACCTCATGCTATAATAAACGGGATGGAACGCGTTATCCTTTTTGTTTTTTTGTAAAAGTACCGCGTTGTAACCGTTTATTGAGGCGTCCGTATGCAACTCAGTTTCTGGGTTCATTACATATAAATTTAACATCGGTTCGCTTACTAACATTTTTTTTTTATTTATTAAACGCTGCGCTCTCCTTTTCGCCGAATACAAAATTAACATTTTTAATAAGTTACTCAGGGGCCGTGCAATCGCAGAATATTGTAGTATGAATTTGCGGAAATATCCACTTTAGCCCAAAAAACTTTGTACTTGTCGCACGTTGATCGGCAAGGGAAACCTTCGCATTGCCTCAATCTTGCGCTCGGACGAGTACACTTTGCCATTTTCTATGATGTGGCCTAGAAATTTTACTCGACACTTCAAAAAGTTAGATTTTTCCAGTTTATTACTAAGTCCGCTTCACTCGCAACCTGTAGAACAGTTTCAAGATTCGCTAGACCGGTTTTGTAATCAACAGATGGAATCACCAAGTCATCCATGAATGTTAGTACGACTTCATCTTTAATCAGTTCTCTAAACACGATATTGATGAAGCGCTGGAATACAGCCGGCGAATTACAGAGACCGAATGGAACACGAAAAAATTCATAGTGGCCGTCCGGTACTATAAATGCCGTATACTTTTGGCTTTGCTCGTCAACCGGAACGTGAAAAAAACCATTCTTTAAGTCAATCGTGTTAAAGAACTTAGCATTTTGCAAAAGATCTAATTGATCCTCAATAATCGGCAAAGAGTATCGGTCCTAAATAATCTTTTTATTTAAAAGCCGGTAGTCTATGCATAGTCGCGTCAAACCGTCCTTTTTTTTCGTCAATACTATCGGGCTTGCATATTCCGACAGCGAGGGCTGTGCAATACCGTCGCGTACCCACTCATTAATTTGTGCATTTACCGTCTCTCTTTCTGACACAGACAATCGTCTCGCGCGCTGGTAAACAGGTTTATCATCTTTAAATACTGTCGTCATTTTTAAATTTGTCTCTCGTGTTTTATCAGGTTTATAATTAGCAATCGCCGCTTTTACTCTATCTCTATTATCTCTATCCGTTATATGCGACACGTCAATTCTACCTGGCTTTTGCCAGTTTATATCTGTTAAAAAGGACTTGTGTAGGCGAGGTACCGATACAATCGTATGCCAAAAAACAGACCGTGTAATAAAAGTATATGTATATTTAATAAACTAGACGCTATAATCACGTGAGATGCGGACGCTCTTAACGGTCGCGGTAACAGTGAGAGAGTGAGGTTACGAAAAATGAAAATACAAGGATATTGAGCCCCTCTCTCGATTATCGATCACGAAGGACCGCGTGTACATTATTACACGAGCGCGTGAAACCCGATTACGTGAAGCGCGCAACAAACTACATACTAACACTTTCACCGTTTGTGTGCTTTACGTCGCTTATACCAATTTCTTCTTTTAAGCTAAAAAATTTCGCTTTTGTTAACAGCTTTGTAAACACATCCACTAATTGTGCATCCGTACACACATATTTATTTTCTACTTCTCCGCTTTCGGCCTTTTTTCTAATAAAATGATATTTAATATCTATATGTTTGGTACGTTTATGAAATTCGGGGTTCTTTATCAATTTAATCGTACTTTGATTGTCGATATAAATTACGGTAGGTTGAGTTACATCACAATCTAAATCATGCAATAATTGGCGAAGCCAGATTCGTTTGACTGCCAGTCAGTGATCATGTCTATGATTATTCGTATACCTGTTAACAAAATTTACCGTGTAGACAATGTCTGGTCGCGAGACCATCGCAAGAAACATTAACGAGCCAACCGCTTCCCTGTAGGGCACGTTATTTATATAATCGTCATCCAGACTCGCCTGTAGAAGTGCATGAAAATCCACGGGTACGCACATAGAATTTGCATCTAACATTTTAAACTTATTTAAGATATTCGCGATGTACGCAGCCTGATGAATATACATTCATTTTTTTCTCGATCTTGTGTGATTTGCATGCCCACAAACCAACTCGCATCACTGACTGTAATTTCAAAACGACTCATGCAATTTCTTTATAATTAAATCTATCGATTGCTTTAATTTACTAATAATTCGTCGTCAACGTACAGCGCAAGGTAAACTATATTATTTATCACGACGCCGCGATATATACATTTATTCGCATTACTTTCTCTGAAACTAAAATTTCTCAAAAATTTATTAAAATGCTGATTTCAGCATCGCGACGCTTGTTTTAATCCATACATAGATTTGTAAAGTTTACAAACTGTTGATTATTTCGCATCCGACTGTACTAGACCATCCGGTATTTCCATATAAATTGTTTCTTGTAAATCATCATATTGTTACGCCGGGAACGGGGTCAGCGAACGTCTCCGCGTTCGCGCTTCTCGCTCACTCTTCTCGCACTCTCTCACCCGCGGCACTCGGACTCCGTGAAAGAAAAGAGACGGTTTAAGAAAGAGAAACGATAACGGTTTAATCAAACATTAACCAAATACAGAGTGACATCCGCACCGAATAGAGTCACGGGCAGAACTGTCATTTTAATCATTAATAATAATCTTCGTTCCCCTGGCAACGGGGAACCGAAACCTCGGAGCGAGCCGGCAGCTTCATGCTGCTCCGTATACCGGGCGTAACAATATAAAAACGCCGTTCGCACATCAAAGTTCGATAACTCCAGATCTCTACGTGCTGCCAAAGCCAGCAGGGCATGCAACGAGTCATATTGTGCCACTGGCGCAAATGTTTCACCAAAGTCCTTTCCTGCTTGCTGTCGAATTCCACGTGCGCATAGTCTGGTCTTGAACTTGATATCTTGATCGTCTGAGTTTTGCGTTACTTTAAACACCCATCTCGAATCTATAATCTTTTGCTTCTTGGATTTTTGCACCAACGTCCACGTGCCATTTTTTTCATGTGCTTCGAGTTCATTCTCGATAACCTGTTTTGCACACAGTTTGGCTCATATCTGCAAGGCGGCCGTAAGGATGTCCGGTCTCTGAGACGCGACTATGGTGTTACGAAGACTGTGTCTGATTCACTGCTGTCGTGTTCTTCTGATTCTATTGTTTCGTCTTCACCTGATTCATTATCTGAACTCAATTCCACGACGTTCTCCCTAGGCTGATCATCCTCGTCATTTTTGTTTCAAATAAAATCAAATATTTTTGCGCGATCTGTCGAATGACGAGAAATATTTTTGACATATTTATACATATCAAGAAACGCAATAAAATTCATTTTTATTAAATAACTTGATATTATTTTTGTTTGCAATAATGTAATATAATGTTATTCATGTGATAAATAAGAGAGTGAAAACATCCACATCAAGTTAATCGGAAAGTTTGACAAGGTTATCGACACAACTTGACTCGGTTTCATTTTTATTGTTATTTCTCGTCATTCGACAGATCGCGCAAAGTTCACATTTACTTTCAATTTCATAATCAGTCACTCGAATTGAAGCACGAACAAAAAAGTTTTATATTAAAGATGAATTATTGCACAAAAAGTTTCACAATGTTGAATATTTAAAAATTCTCTAACTTTTTTTTATGGAAATCTTATTATTATTATTGAGCGTATTACCCTGATTAAATTTTTGTTTTTATAATGAGAAGCTTTACGCATATAGAGTAACAAATAAATAAAAAAATTTTTAGCTGCAGCTTAAAAATAATTCTTACGGAAATAAAGTATTTTCATATGTAGAGGTTTTTCACTTTCCTCCATACAACTCGGAAACTATTGAAGATATCAAAAAAAGTTTTATACAAAAGTTTTATGGTAGAAACACCTCCGTTTAACTGCAATAATAGAATTTAAAAAAAAAATTGTTTTTTGTAATTTTATAAACAATTTTGTTAAAAATTTTTTATCTAATTCTGTTACTGCAGTAAAATATAGTTGTTTTTACTGTAAAACTTTTGTATAAAACTTTTTTTGATATCTTAAAAAGTTTTCGAGTTATATCAAAAAAAGCAAATAACCCTTCTATTTGTAAGGAGTGGTTTCACCCCTTTAAAGTGAAATTTAGCACAAACAAAAAACAGTTTTGTGTTTCGGATGAACTACTCTACATGCACACAAAGTTTCATATTTTTTTGAATTTTCGAATTGTCTAACCTTCCTTGTCAGTGCGAATCTCATCTAGCGACTACGTGCTCAACGCGTGTCTCCACGTACCTCGCGCATACGAAGGACTAACACCCGCCTTTTCGCATCAAATAAAACCGGCCACGACCGCGTAACATCCCCGCGGCGTTTATTGTAATAAATCATTCATTTTTATACAATCAGATATTAATAGTTTTGGCTTTAAGACCACAAAATTACATAGTGCAAAGTAAGACGCCAACTTTACGCAGCGTCTCATTTTGTCTTACAATAACTTCCGTCACAATACTGAATAGATTTTGAAAAATTTACAGTTCTGGATGAGTTCTAACAATAGTTCTAGCGAAAAACATTAAACAGTCGCACGATCTTTTGGTCATCAGAAAGAAGTAGAGTTTAGAAGCTCGCGCTAATGGAATGTTCTGGCTGCTCCTAACACGTAAAACGGAGGAGGAGCATCGTGCAACATAGGACTGTCACTTCTGTTAACGAGCTTTAAAATCGCGTTGTAATACAGCAGTACTATTGAGGAGTGTTATAAACGGACATTTCGAAATTTTAATAACAGCAGCATTTTACATTTTCTTACAGATTTCATTAAATTAAAACATTTAAAAAATGTATAATCACAGCAAACTGTTGAAGATATTAAAAATTCCTGAATTTAGATGTATAGTGTCACGAGTAATTTTTCTTTCCTCTTCGTGAAGGAAAGTCGCGATCAAAAAGGCCGAGCGCGAATAAGAGATCCGTGCGTTGCCGTGACACGAGGGGTGGCAAGGAGGAGGGGTCTCGTTTCCTCGTCCGTATCCCGGCGCGGGACGGCATGATCCCACTAATGTATTGTTTTTGAGCGCCAGGCACGGGCCCTGTCGTGCCGATACTCTTCACAAAGCAAAACCTTACAAGAGAAAAATGTTTATTAATTCAGTCACACGCGGAGACTAGCCCCACCGAACGGAGAGGGGCGGGGTATAACGGACAGAATTCGCGGACAAACAGAAACGATAGCACAAAATAATCTTTACGCGAACGAGAAGATGAATAATATTTAGTCCGTTTATTACGCTCTACGGAACATAACATGTACGAAAAATTAAAAAAAGAACAAAAAGAAAGAAATCAAGGTTCCGCAAATCATCTATCGAGCCCAAGTGCCCATGTAACGTGGCCGGAGTTCGTTGGAACACGCGGTTGCCGCCCCGAGAAGCGAAAGGCCTTACAATAATGATAGTACCGCAGTGCGGGTGGACAACATCACCTTCATTCTGTCGATAAATCGTGGATCCTTAACACTTCGGTCGCGGTGGAACCCTCGCTCTCGTCTCGCACGCTCTTTCCTAACAGCTTTATCGCTTGTTTTCGGGGAATCGTTACCTGTTCGCTCGTTATACACGCTATCGCCAGAGAGAGCGAGGACCGCGCGCATTTTTGGCAGGAGGACCGGCTCATTCCCTTTTCCCGGGTTCCGCGGATTTTCCGCGCGCGATGTCGCCGCTAATTTTTCGCGGGCGCAGCTGCCCTCGTGGGACTCTATCGCCAACTAATTCATCAGCGCGCGTTTCGGATAGGGCGTATTACTCGTCTTCCACGGTGTCTCCTTCGTAGCCGGATCCCGGTAGTAAGGCATATCCGTGCAGCTTTATTTTATCGTGGGTTGCCTCCAGCGCTCGCGGGTCGGGTGGCCTCCCTTCCCGAGCACCTCTTTGAGTCCGAGGTTATCACGGGGTTTTGGTTTTCTTCCGTCTTCCGATGCCATTTTGTTTTATCTCGTTCTTTCCTCGTTGTGTTCCTGCGCTTCTTCCTCTGTCCCCCGGTTTCGCCGACCACCTTCCGCCCGATTCGCTGCCGTTCGCTCAAACAAAAAAAACATTCGCGGCCAATTACTACTTCGTACGTTTTACAAGGGCCTCCGAAGATGTCGCCGTCTCCCTTTCCCCCCTTGCCTTTCGACCTGGACTGTACCGTCGGACAGTGTAATGCCCGGTGACGGCCGCGGAAAGCTGCGGCAAGGCAGCGAAAGCCGCCACGTCACGATAGATTCTAACGGAAAATGTTTTCCGCCTTCCAATTTTATATATTTGGAAATAAGCAAAAAAATAAAAAAATCTAATAATATTATAAGTCCAAAGCATATATAGACAATATTAAACACATATAGGCATGGTATGTATTCTGCTATATTGAAAGCATTTGATTTGAAAAAACGTACAATAAAATCTCTTGAAAAAGTTATTGATGATTTATTTAATGTAAGTTTATTCGAGCATTCGAAAAAGATAAATAAAGTTTTTCAATTTATTGTATCAGAGAATAATTGGAATGATATAAAGCCTGTTGCAAGACAATATTATAATCGTCGCTATTTAAAATTAAAGCCCGGATTACGATTGCATATATTTGCTAAAAAAATATGAAAGCAAACAAAAACTCCGTGCGTCTTCACATTTAAAAATGCAACAGTATTTCCAACCCTTAACGTTACTAAATCGTTTGTTTGATTCAATGCTATATGTAAAGAGTGTCGAGCAATATTGTGTGGAAAAATACACAAAAAACCAAATAATGGACAAGATGCCATATTCAAATCTAATTTATTTGGCTTTAATGATAAAATTGTCCACACTAAAAAACGGCAATTAAAGGGTTTTCTTTGTCAAAAAACCGCTGGCTATTTGGTAGACGCAAAAAAGCAAGCGTCTGTTTGGCGCATAGAGGAAGCCCAGCGAATAATGGAATTTGGTGATCCAAATCCGCCAATTTTATATTTGCCACGAGTATTACGCAAGGCAAAACAGAACAAATTAGATGATCGTTTAGGCATCGGTGATAACCATGATGCCATTCAAAATTTGCAATCCTTTAAGTACACAAAACTATCCGGTTCCATACATGCGAATGGCTTAGATCCTTTTTATATTATGTACTGGTCAAAGAAGCAAATAATGTACAAATTAACCAATCGTAAAAATGATGCTTATTTTACTATGGAAGCTACAGGTAGTATAGAAAAAGCTTTAATTTCATCAGATGGGACAAAATCTCCCCATATGTTTTCATATCAGTGCATGATTAATCCAAAAGATAGACGAGGTATCCCAGTGTTTCAACTAATATATTCGAAACACGATGCAGCTCTCTTAACTTATTTTCTGCTGAACATTTGTAAAGCTGGTGCCACTGAGCCATCCGTAGTAGTAACGGATCACAGTCGAGCAATGTTAGTCGCTCTAGAATGCTCGTTTGCAGATTGTGCTAATTTAAAGCATTATCTGCAATGCTGCTATGATATAGCTATAAAAATGCTTACAATTTATTAACAAATGTATCAAAGGCGTCGAAGAAATGGATAGTAATGTAAAAAATGAGATATCATTAACATCAGATGATTTTGATTACGCAGAAATTCCATTATCCTGGACAGAATATAGCGACGAAATTTACGCAAAAGCTAACACTTTAGCATTACAATTGCGTAACGGAAACATTGTTAATGCTTTTTATAATCCAAAAGCTGCCGAAAAAGTTAAAGGTCTAATGAAAAATTTGGCCGTATGGACAGGTGTCATGCGTCCTTATTTTAAAGCAAGCACAGAAATTGCAACGTCTTCTGCGGTTGAGTCTATTTTTACGGAATATAAAAATAGAGTGATTAAAGGCTGTATTCCAATGAGAGTGGACAAGTTTGTCGTTCAACATTTAAGTTATATCGAAGGTAAAATGCGATTAGATTATACAGATACGAAAACTACAAAGTCTATGGAAATAAATGTATTACATAAATCTAATGATTCCTTTTATAACGAACAATCTTTATTGAATTCCACCTCGATTAATGACAATGAAAATTCTAAACAATCGACAAATTTACCTAATAATTCTACGACATCTGATTTAGCTGATAACTCGTTAAATTATGAGGAAAATTGGATGTGATTAGTGGAAGATAAAAGTAACAAAAAATATAAGATATAAAAGAAAACGTATCTGAATACATGTCCTGAATGGGACAGTGTTGATTCTAATAAAACAGTATGCATACCTTTTGTAAAAAATAGTAACTTATGCCAAACTGTAAAACTAAAAGAGGAAAACGTAATGGTGCGCAATACATGTGCTTTTGATACCTTGCTCCACATAACGGTACACGTGATAGGTATAAATACTAATCACAAGTGCTATGTGCAAAATATTAATTACCGCTTATTTAAATTGGCACTTAAAATTGCGTCTACAAGCAAAATAACTATAAACGAATACTTGGAAAAAGCACTTTTTCTTATAAAAACTGACTTATTTGACTCGTCACACTATACTAGACGTTTCAAAACTTGAACGCAATGTGCAATGCAGCTCATTTAGCAGAATTAACATTTATATCATTACCCAGTTTAACAAGAAATAAAACATGCACAGTATGCAATTTTTTTAATGAAAAAAATTTTTCAGCATTAAGTATTAATGTTGACATAATTTTCAATAAAGGTCTCTCAAACATTCAAAAAGTCATTAATGACGTGTTATCATTAAAACAAACATGCATAAAGTGTAAAAATTTATACGAGAGTTAATGAAAATTATGGCCCACAAATTGTAATTGATACCAGCACTTTAACAGACAAAATATATATAAAAACAAAACAAAAATTAATAATACACAATTTAGAAGACATTTGTAAAACCATTACTTTAAATAATAAAAGATATATACTAAGAGGTGTAATAAATTACATAAAAAATATAAATCATTACATCGCTGTATTATTTGCAGGAGAATTATGATACGAAAACGATGGTCTAAAATCAAAACATTTGCAAGTATCAGCTTGTAACTACAAAATCACACCGCACGTATTATTACATGTTAAATAATAAAAATATTTTCCGCATACACATAACATTTAAAAATATATTTCAAAAAATAAAAAATTATTAAACATGCACAAAAATATTATTAACTAATAACTAAAAAAAAACAAAAACAAATAAAAACATAAAAAAACAAATAAAACTAATAACTAAAAAAAAAACAAAAACAAATAAAAACATAAAAAAAACAAATAAAACATAAAAAACAAAAAAAAACAAAAAACCAAAAAGAAACCAAAGTCTCGTCACGTCCACGTCGTGGTTCTGGATTGCCCTAAGAATAAGATACAAAAAAACATTTACAAACATACTGTTACGTCAAGAGGATTATATTTTTATTAAATTATTATTTGAAGGAAATCCTCAGGAAAGGCATTCGTGGGTAAGGTAAAGAATTGACGCACCACCGAATTTTGCGTGGGATTCGAGATTCGAAACCACGCTATTTTACGCGCAGATTAAATATTCAATAATTTCAGATTTAGATTAAGCGCGTAGTTGGTTCTTTTTTAAAGAAAGGAGGTAAATCCTTATTCTCTGGGATAGAACCAGGCGTGATTATTCGCTTATGGAGAATAATGATAGTAATTATAAAATGATTAACTCATAATTTCAAAACAAAATTAACAAATTTAATATTAATCATTATGATTAAAATTATAAAAAAAATTTAGCGTTTTGGCAGACAAAATTAACAATTTAAATATTAGTTGTTTCGTTTAAAATATAAAAATAAAATTAACGTTCTGGCAGAAAAAATTAAGAAGTAAGAAAATGGTTTTAATCTGATTAATAAATATAAATTTAACATTGCAAAAAGAACCGAGTGTATTTACAGAAATGTGTGTGTGTGTGTCTGTATATGTATAAATGTCTTTAAAACAGATAAGACGGAGAATTAATCCAGCGTGATCTCCTCGATCTCTATCACCCTCGCTGTAGTCCTCGGGAAGACAAAGTCGATCAGCCGCATCGGGGCCAAGAAAGGAAATTCCACCCCGGGGTAATATATAAAAAAGTGAGAATCAGGAGCAGAACGAGTCTCTTGATCTCTTCTGGTTCAAAATGGTCAGGGCCGATGGAGTAGGCCCCTTCCGGAACAGGATCTGTCCACGGAGTACAGGCCTTGCGTAGGAGCTCCAGGAGAGGGTCTCTGACTTCTCTTGGTTCCGAATGCTCCGCGAGAACCTCAATACTCGGGACGGGAGATGGAGGTTGATCGGGGAAGTCTACTTCTGGGAGAGAGATGGATTCATCTTCGTCCAGAGAGTCGGCTTCCTCGGGTTCGAACGGAAAAGGAGGCGGTGAGAGAGGAGAGGAACAGGCTCGTGGCTCACCTCTGGGAAAACGTGGTTCGGAGATGAGGGATGAATTCGGAGTATACGATGGAGTCGTGGGGCGGAATTGTTCCGATCCCGGCTCTGTGGACTGGCTTGAGAGGTTGATATCGCCGGCCGAATTTTCGCATGGGACGCTTGGGATCTCTTCTTGCGGGATATATCCGTACAACGGTTTCGAGTCGCCGTGGATAGGTGACGGTGGCGGAGGGCTCGGACGAGGAGACCACGGTCTCTCTTCGTTGCGCGCAGGAGAAACGAACACCTCTTCGCTTGGCGCCGCCGCGAGCAAGTATTGGATAAAGAAGCGGCGGACCAATTCCCTCAGATTCCGTATCTGTTTGTTTCTTCGCGCCCGGCTCTTCTTAATAGTTTTCTTATTATTAGATTCCACTAAAATTTGTAATTCAATTTTAATTTCATTTGAATAGAATTGTACGAGATTAACAAAAAAAGGGTCGAAGGAGACTTGTCACCGACGATTTCCAAAGCCTTTAACTCGTCCATGAATGAATCTCCGTAGTTCAGCTCTGGCGAGAATCGCTTGCCGATTCCTTAGCCGTAGATAGTCGCCAAATTTCCAGCAATATTTCGCGGCGTGAACCACAGTAAATTGCTGGTTATTCGACGGCGTATTTTAGCCGATATTCGGAAGCAGTTTTTCTCACACATTCGATTTACCACGGAATCCAACGGACAGAATCAAAACTCCGAAACTCCGACTCGGACATTCCCTTCTTTCTTTAATTGAAATTAAAGAACACTTGATTTAAACAATACATTTAGTGGAATCAATTTTCGCGACAATACATAATGAATCGTTGAGACTTACTTTTAGGAGATCTTCTCGATGCTTCTTCTGCGATCTTGCACTGAGTGGCACTCACGATAGTTTACAGAAACTTATGCGGCGGTAACTGGGATGCAAGAGAGCGTGCTCCGCCAAAACACACGATTTTATAAGTTCGGAAAAGGGGAGGACTATTCCCGAATTTTTACTTTTCTGAAATTCAAATCTTTCATTTGCTGAGCTTGTTCCTCCACTTTTCCTATCTTACAATTATTGGGCATTCGCACCCCATCCCTTCTCTATTTTCTTAAACTTCTAACTTTTAGCCCTTAGTTTCTAGATTTTAGTGAGGAGTTCCCGAGATCCATTGGTTTTTAGAAATAAGATGTCTACAAAGTACCCCTGCTTTAAGGAGTTATCCCTTTCAAGCCTTCCAGAATTTTATTAACATTTTTAAAGAGAGATGGTGGGGAAACTTCTACCATCCGTACGACGCATTGTGTTACCTGATTTTATTGCTTTTGTCTGCACCACATACTCCGGTAATCACGGGCCTCTCGCGCCTTTGGTTTTTCTAAAGCTCAGGATCTATGCGCAATTACAATTTTAAGAAAAAGTTATTTTTTCTTTTCCTGTGATGGACAGGCTAGCAAAGTTGAAATATTTATGAGCCCCTTAGGTTTTGATTTTTTGTGTTATGTCTAGACAAATTCCTTTTGTCTGGTTTTTGTTGGCGCCCGTTTACAATTTGTTGCATGTTTTTTATGCTTTCACGCAACAACTTGTCCCGGAATATTTTAGTGTTTTATGAATTGTCTTTCTGAAAGGTTCTGAAGTTTTCTTTTGTATTACAATGGACTACGGTCTACCTTCCCCTTAACTAAATTTTCTAATATATGTTGAAAAAAAGAGATGCGGAGTTGGAGACGTAACAATACATTACATTTTATAAGTCTGTTAAGTATGGCAAAATAACATTGCAATCTCAACTAAACACGCCAAAATTCGTGTTTTTTGATTAGAATAATTTATCACAAAATTGTCAAATTGTTTAAATTGACAGAACTGTGGAAAAGCATTCCGCATGCCTAAAACTATGCAAAAACTGTATAAGAAGAGATAGAACTTTCAAAAGTCGATTAATGTTTGCTACTTAATGTTGGAGATACGGCGCGCTCGGACGAAATAATTTGTTTAAAAAATTATCCATTGCTGCTATTGACTCTTTGGAAATGCAAAATATAGATCAAGAGGAATATAAAAAATGCAATAATTGACAGAACACTCAAATTCCGGCCAGCGTCTCACACTTTTCCGCCCTAATGAGCTATTTTCGGACAGTTTTAATTATTTAAAAATTTTGTGATTGTGCCAGCAACCAGAACTCTTCTGAATCTTCAAGATTACATTCAAAGTTATGTTAAAAGAATTTGCGAAAATGGAGTAGCGTCTCAGCCATATTTATAACAATTTTTTAATTAAATAATTATTAATTTTCATGGTTATATCCGTTATGATAATACTTAAATACCATAAAAACTACGCGAGAAATATTTTATATAGCGTGGAACTTCGAAATTTAATAGTCGTCGCTTCTTTAAATATACATTAGCTATAATAATTATAAAAAAATTTTTAATCAATGTAGGGAAATACTTTAATACTAAAATAAATCAGAATATATTGTAAAGAATATTGGCCACAGAGAGACACTCCACACGTTACGCTTACCAAGCAACTACTAGCTAACTTATCTATCCGCATGGCAACGCCGCTGCCGTGTATTCCTACGCGAATCTTAACACACTCCCCACCGGTCGCCAGTCGTACACGCACACCTGCACTCGCCATTCCTTACATCAATGTTTTTTCGCTAAAACTATTGCAAGAACTCATCCAGAACTGTAGATTTTTCAAAATTTATTCCATATTGTGACGGAAGTTACCGTAGGACAAAGTGAGACGTTGCGTGAAGTTGGCGTCTTACTTTGCACTATGTGATTTTGTAGTTTTAAAGACCAGAACTATTTTTATAAACTATGTAAAACTCTAGAACTATTAAAAAAGAACTCAGAACTCTCAATAGTTTGTGAGTTTCCAGCAAATGATACGCCAGTCTCACACACACTATTCTGATAAAAATTAACTAATATGTCAAGGTTAACTTGTTAACAGGTGTTCAATCTTACAACAATAACGTTTTAAATAACAATTTTAACCGTAACTTACTGGTGGCGTCAACTTTGATCAAACGGCGGAAACTTATTTGTACACCTAATACATCCGTTCAACTCTATTTCTTTAACGCTCTTTTTATGAGTTGCACGCGCATTAACATGGGTCACTTGTACCCTTTTATTCTTATTGCACTTCGCCGCAACGTGTCCTCTCTCACCGCATTGGAAACATTTCGGTCCCTCCGCTTTTGTTGGGCAATCCGCGCTCAAATAATAGTTAGCTGTCCGCAGATGAAACAACGTTTCTCCGGCTCGCGTTTTAGCAAATTCTTTTTCTCCGTTTCTTGTCCGCGTTGCTTTTGTTTCTCACCGCTTAGCCTCCGCTCTCTTCTTTGCGCCACTGAGCAGTTAACGATCGTTTAACGCGATTTCTTCAAAGGCCTGCACCAACGATACTTTCGTCAGAAAACGGCTTATTCGTGCCTTGTCCCGCAAACTTTCCACAGGAATTCCGTCGATCAGATAATCAATAATTTCATCTTTGCTGATAAGCACACGGTTAGATAAAATAACCTTCTCATAGACATACTGCTGGAATATCTCTTCTTTTTTCTATACACGTTCCTCAAATTGCTTCCTCAACGTCATCTTGCTCGGACGGTGGTTATACATGTCGTTCATGTTTTTCAGTAGGATCTCGATCGGTAACTCGATGTATTCTGGCTTTGAGTGTAACCATTCTGCTGCTTTACCTTTCAGCATAACAATCAGCACTTGTACGCGGTCATCAATTAAACGATATGTTCGTCTCAGGAGCTTTCGCTGCTTCTCTCATATGACGTAGTTATTGCTGCCGTCAAAAGATCCAAGTAAATCAGTAATCGCAAAAATTCCGATTCTTGTCTGATCACCCTGGGTATCCTCTAGCACTATCGCTCGCTCGTGCACTTCAACTCTCAGCTGCCGCGCATCCTTCGTCAGGTTCATTGTTTTCCCCATTAATTGTAGCTCTCGTTCTAACAGCTCTTTTTTCCAACAGAATAATTTGATCTCGCGTTCGTAATAGGCTGTGGGCATCAGTGATGCTGCCCCACGATCACTTGCGTCGCCTTCGTACGTTGCGTCTTCTTTACCTTCCGCGTTCATCTTGGCTTCTCTCGCCTCAGCTTCAATCATCTCCTGGATCTCTGCCATTTACTTGCCGCTAGGATCTGCACACATTATACGCTTGATAAGGTCGCCCTTACTCCCCGTCGATAGAAGTTCCATTTCTCCTAGCTTTCCCTTCAACAGACTCACAGTAAAATCGACCGGATTCTTCGCAGCCATCTCTGTACTTAAGCACTCTGCCACACAATGTTTTCATGTGCCTCGCAGTATCTCACAACGTTTCTTATGTATCTCGCAATGTCTCTCTGTATCTCTCGATAGCTTGCAATGTCTCACAGCGCACGACGTCTCACGGTAACTCACTGTTTTTCACGCGACTCGTTTCTCACACGATATAACTCGTAATTTTTGTCAGTCTAATCTAAAAAAGCATTAGCTTCTAAACTTTCACCGCGTGGTGTCCCTTTTGAAAACTTTTGCAAAACACCCCACTTCCCAGCATTCGTTGTTTAAACTGCTACGCCCCCTACGCCACTTTAAAATGTGTGACGTTACAGTCGGCACCCCGTACTTATCTATATACTATTCACATGTGGTGAAAACAATTTCTCTCACTTTCTTTCACTCCTTTTGTATTTTTACAATCATTGTTATTTCTTCGGTATCACTTTTGCACGTTATATTCAGCACATTTTGTTTCAAATTCGGTGATCACATGCCGCTGTTACCACTCGGATGCTCGATTTTTTCACTGTTATTGCTCTCGATACTCGCAGTACGTGGTTCTTTGCCGATTCTCTTTGATACTTTTTCTCAGCCAATCGACTGGTGCTCAGACAAAAGTTAGATATAGAGTGCGGAAGCCATAGAAAATCAGGTTGAAAAATTATTTGGGTGCGTGGATAATTTTTTATAATAAAAACTCTTTTATTCACAAAACACTGGTTTATATTTGGTTTATATTTTACACACACTTAATAGAAAAACATAAAAGAATATAGAACGGTATTTAAGGAGGTTTTAATATGTGACACGTCTGTACCCGACGACGACTCTTTTTCAAGTGAGTAAGTCCCGATATTAGTTTTATCTTTGAATCAGTAAAGGGGCTTCCCGGTCCTTTGTCTTAAGAGGTTTATTCCCTTTCTTATCTAGCTGTCACAAAGTCACGTAGTGTTTCCGGTCTACTAGGAATTATTTATTTGTAAATTGATTCGGTCTTATTTAAAGTTAAATTTATAATTAATGTTTGAAGCGCATATATTTTAACACAGGTAATGGGGGTGTTAGAATCATTAAAAAGAGAGAAATAGCTGAAAGTATCCGACTGTCTTTGTCTGATAGTGCAAGCGCAGACAAAGATAGACAAAGACAGTAGAATATTCTCAGCTATGCCTTTCTTTCTAATCACGTTACTGTTGATATACTCATGATATTTTAAATCGAATGCCAAAATTTCTTTTCTTTTGTATAACCGCAGAGCCACATACTTCGTACATACATACATCACACTACTGATTGTCGAGTTACCTTGACGACATTAAAATTTTTATTCGTTTTGTTCTATCCTTTTCTTACTTATACCTTGTTCTGATATACGATACACACGCGGCTCGAGGCGCTAACATTACTTATTGTACCAAATCATATTCATAAACTCTGTTAATTATCAGTAAAAAATAATATAATCATACGGAAACCTACACCAGGAATCGGACCTTAGATAAAATTTAACAGTTATGCTTTTCTGAGGGGCTCCCGTATTCTATATCTAACTTCTCTTTGTTGGTGCTACGCTGGCGTTTTGGCGTTACGGTCGATCCCGCGTCTAGTTCCTAGATCCCAGATGATAGTTTTGGAGAGAAAGGTTTAGATTGGCTAAAAAATTTTACTCTATCACCGTTTTTCTTAAAAAAAACTATTAGTATAACTTACAATTAGTTACTAGTTATCCAAAACATGTAACTAAATTCAGTTAGAATTACAGAAAAGAAAAAGAGAAACGAAGTAAAGCCAGAATTATTAAAAACTAGTAACTGTAACTGTAATTTTGTTACAAGTAACGAGTTATTTCCCAACTTTAAAAAATAAACAGGGTGTTCCGTTAAAAAAAATTAAAATGACTTTTATGTAACCCTATAGCAACTTTTCAATGTCAAACCAATGGTACCAACTAATGGTCCCCTTGAAACCAAACAACTTTTGTGTGAAACATTTTTTTCTAAATGCTTTGTTTTTAATTTCTAAAATGCTTCGTTTTTAAAATATTAAACCGTTTTCAAACTTCAGCACACCCTATATATACAGGGTGTTTGAAATAAGGTTTCCTTCCCGGTAACTGTAGATAGATATCGGGAATACAAATCGAAAAGTCAGATATCATTTAGTGAAATTCGTAATCGTTACCGAGTAAGAAATTACTGAATTTTGACGAATTAGCGCGGAGAACATAATAAGTCGGGCGCGGCAGGTGAGAGCGGGTGGGCCTTAGGGAGAGAACGGGGGTGAAACGCCGCGCGACGGTGTGGGGTGGGGGTGGGAGGAGTCAACGCGTGGTGTGATAGACAATTGTCGCGCGGCGTTTCACCCCGTTCTCTCCTAAGGCCCCGCTCTCACCTGCCGCGCCCGACTTATTATGTGCTCCGCACTAATTCGTCAAAATTCAGTAATTTCTTACTCGGTAACGGTTACGAATTTCACTAAATGATATCTGACTTTTCGATTTGTATTCCCGATATCTATCTACAGTTACCGGGAAGGAAACCTTATTTCAAACACCCTGTATATATATACAGGGTGTCTGAAATATGATGTCCAATTTTAAATTTGTGGGTAGGGACATAAAAACGGTGACGAAAAGTCCTGAACAATTTTTCAAAATTCTTTATCATTTTCGAGAAAAAAATTAAAATATAATACACGTAAGTACACGTAAGAGTGATAAGGAAGACACGATTTGAGCGAGTGCGACAGACGACGGCGCGAATATTACAAACAAAATAAGCGGAGTCAGCGCGTGACGATAAGCGAGCGGTGAGCGGCGAGCGGGAAGAATCATCTGAACACGGCGAAAAATAAGCGAAGGCTCTCGCGATCAATATTATATCCGGTAAGAAAAAAATTGTTGAGCTCAACAAGCGCGCAATTAGCACAAATGAAATAAGAATAGCATAATTACATTAGTGCTAATAGCGCGCTTTTCGAATGGGCCTAACAATTTAATTTTTGGCGAGTATAATATGATCGCGGGCGCATTCGTCTATTTTTCATGTGCTATCATTTCCACACTACCTTGCGGTAGATAGCATAGCGCGTTTTTTTTAAAGTGGTGTCCCCGGTAGGCCTAATCCACTTTTTCACATTCGCGATCATTATAATTGTTCAAAGTGGCCTCCCCTTTGCTGTAAACATAGTTCGGCCCTTCTAACTATGTCACGCGTGGCACGACGCACGCACCATGTCCCGATCTATTTCTTGAAATGCCGTAATAATTGCTTCGCGCACTTCATTTTCTGTTTTATTCCTAGAATTTTCGACTAAGTTTTTTACGTGTCCCCAAATAAAATAATCGAGAACGGTTAAGTCCGGTGACCGTGCTGGCCAAGCGATCGGGCCACCACGACCTATCCAACGGTCCGGAAATTTTATATTTAAAATCTCGCGTACTGCCCGAGACGAGTGTGCCGGTGCTCCATCGTGTTGATAAATTGCTTGCTGCCTTATCGCAAGCGGCACGTCGTCTAATAAGATTGGTAGTTCACTTTCGATGAACCGTCTGTAAATGGGTCCTGTTAGACGTGGAGGCAAAAAGTATGGACCGATCTACAAATAATAAAATATTTTAATAATAATATAAAAATGTTCTTTTTTTAAATTTGTACTTACTATTTGATTTCCAATAACTCCTGCCCATACGTTAATAGACCATCGATATTGGAAGACCCCTTGTCTAACTACGTGCGGGTTCTCGTCCGACCAATATACGTGGTTTCTTGAATTAAACATGCCGTTTTGCGTAAACGTGCATTCGTCTGTCCATAGAATAATGTCCGGGAACGTAGCATCTTGCCGATATTGCGCGAGGAATCCTGGAAAAAATTGTGTTTATTAATTATGGCCTTACAATTAAATTATCCCGAATATAAAAAGTTAATACTAATACCGACCTTGACAAAAATAAATCCGTTGCTCAAAATCTCGGGGTAAAAGTTGTTGCACCCGCTGGTAATGGTACGGATGCAACAGATTATTTCGTAAAGTGCAATGCACTTCATATCGCGACATGTTTAATTCGTGCGCCGCACGACGAATACTTGTGTTTGGTTCATTATCAAACAATTCTAAAATTCGCTCTTCGTTGCGAACTTGACGACGTGCAGGTATATCTTTCTTTAAATGAACAAGGCAACCTGTTTCACGTAATTTATTTACAACTCGTTGAATCGTGCGTCTCGACGGATGACGACGTCCTGGATGACGCTCCGCGTAAATTTCTTCTGCACGTAATGCACATTCACCAGCTAATCCATACGCTATCACCATATCGGTGTAATCTTGCGGCGTGTACTGCATTGTCACAATTTATCTCAATGCCAAGACGATGCTGATGATCGACTATCCTTGAAAATATCGTGCTTGCAACTCTCAATAAAAAAATTGACTGTTAAAAAAAAGAGACGAATAAAAAAGTTGATATTAAAAAACATTAACAGTCAATTTTTTTATTGAGAGTTACAAGCACTGGGATAGTCGTCAGCATCGTCTTGGCATTGAGATAAATGTGACGTACGGTACACGCCTGTCACCGATGCGTATGGATGAAAGTTTACGCGGGCAGCGGACGTGAATCATCCGTCGAGACACGATTCAACGAGTTGTATGAAATTACGTGAAACAGGCGCGCGTTCATTTGCCTGCACGTCGTCAAGTTGGCGAGCGAACACGTTGTTTGATGAACCAAACACAAGTGCGTCGTGCGGCGCACGAACATGTCGCGCATTACTTTACGAAATAATCTGTTATCCGTACCATTACCAGCAGTGTAGCAACTTTTACCCCGGATTTGTTATTTTGTCAAGGTCATTATTTTATTCGAGTAATTTAATTGTAACCATAATTAATAAACCAATTTTTCCAGGTCCTCGCGGCAATATCGGCAAGATGCCGTTCCCGGACATTATATGAGACGAATGCGTTTACAAAACGGCATGTTTAATTCGAAACCGTATATTATCGGACGAAAACCGCACGAGCAAGGGGTCTTCCGTATCGATGGTCATAACGTATGGGCAGGAGACATCAAATCAAATAATATACAGAAGTTAAAAAGAACATTTTATATTATTATTAAATATTTTATTGATTATGGTCGATCCCTTTGCCCCACGCTTTGAACGATTGAGCGGTTCATCGAAAGTAACAATCTTATGACGACGTGCCGCTATAGGCAGCAAAAGCGACCTCATGTTTCCCGGCACCTCGTCTCGGCGGCCTGCGGATTTTAAATATAAAATTTCCGGACGTGGATATAGTCGACCAACGCTCGATACCAGACCGTTCCATTATTTTATTTGAGAACATGCAGTCGAAAAATTCAGGAATAAAACAGAAGGATGCGCGAAGCAATATTGGCATTTCAGAAATAGATCGGGACATGGTGCATGCGTCGTATACGGAAGAACTATTTCAGCAAGGAAGGCCACTTTGCAATTATATGATCGCGAATGAAAAAGTGGATTAGACCCAAAGTTACCACTTTAAAAAAAAACGCGCTATATCTACCTAGTTGAAATGATAGCACATAAATAGACGAATGCGCCCGCGATCATATTATACTCGCCAAAAATTGTTATTCAGCTATTGGCACTAATGTATTATGCTATTCTTATTTCATTGTGCTAATTGCGCGCTGTTGGCTCAACAATTTTTCTTACCGGATGATCGCGAGACCTTCGCTTATTTTCGCCGTGTTCAGATGATTCTTCCCGCTCGCCACCACCGCTGTAATCGCGCTGACTCCGCTTGTATGATGGCGTCTGTCTGCTCGCTCAAATCGTGTCTTCCTTACGTGTACTTACGTGTATTATATTTTAATTTTTCTCGAAAATGATAAAGAATTTTGAAAATTGTTCAGGACTTTTCGTCACCGTTTTTATGTCCCTACCAAAATTGAATCATATCAGACACCCTGTATATGTATAATATGTTTTCAAAGATATTTAGTAAGCAAAATATTTTTTACAGAGCTATTGAAATTATTCAAGATACGTATAGTGTAATACTTCTTTCTTTATTTATATATTTTGCTATACTTTTCGCTTTTTACGGATTTCGACTGATTAGCGTAAGTATTAGAGTCTGAATACCTGTTTTTATAAATAAATTTTTGATAATTAATACGCTGTTATACAAGTATATTCTTAATTATTTCTGATTTAAAGAATATTAATTCTTAGCAATCTAACAAATTAATAATAATTATGTCTGTTTTATTTATTTCATAAATTAATTAGCTATTCGATGAAGAAAATAATATGTCATTCATTCATTTAATCTATTTTTTATTATCTGTTTTAAATATTTTTATACATATGTGTCTATATTGCATTCTCGGCGAAATTCTAGTAGCCCAGGTTAGTCATGTGTTGTCGTTGTTTGCGGGCGTGTGTGTGTGTTTTGTATTAAGTGTACAAATAAATTTTCACCGTTTTTTATAAAAAATTGGACATTTGTTACAAAAAAACGATACCTGTGTTTTAATCAAAGTATCGTCCGTCGTTTGACACTACTTTTTGCCGTCTTTCAGGCAGCATACGGACACCGCGTCGGAAGAATTCTTCACTTTTTGAGTTTATTCACGAATCGATCCAACTTTTCGTATCTTTATATGATGTGAAGTGCTGTTCAGACAAGCCATGCGTCGTCGATTGAAACAAAAGGAAATCAGATGTAGCAATATCTGGCGAATATGGCAAGTGGGATAAAACTTCCCAATTAAGTGTTTGCAGATAAGTCTTGACAGGCGTCAGTTCATGTGGAACCCAATGTCCTTATTTCTGAATCATTACCAATGATTTCAACCAATGTGAAACTGCTTGTTGAGTTACTTTTAATGTAAGTGCAAGTTCTTCTTGCGTTTGGCACGAATCTTTATTCAGTAATTCTTTCAATTTCGCGTCGTCGTACACTTTCGGTCTTCCGCTACGTTCTTTGTCTTCGATGTTAAAATCACCGTTCTTGAACTTCTGAAACCACTCACAAAAACTTCTTTCATTTAAGGCAGCCTCACAATATGCTTCTATAAGCAATTGATGCGCCTAAGTTGCAGATTGCTTCAAATTGAAGAAACAAATTAATAGTTCCCGCAAATGACGCTTATTTGGTTCAAAACTTGACATTTTTGCACACGAAAGAATATACTATTCTGATAAAAATTAATTAATATGTATGTCAAGGTTAACTTGTTAATAGATGTTTAATCTTACGACAACGACGTTTTAAATAACAATTTTAACCGTAACTTACTGGTGGCGCCAACTTTGATCAAACGGTGGAAACTTATTTGTACACCTAATATACAGGATGTCCCAAATCAGTGGACTGACTCAAAAATTTTAGGTAGAACTCGCCGAAATAAGACAAAAAAGTCCTTTACGGTTTTCAAAAATTTTCAGTAGTTTTCGAGAAAAAAATTAATTAATTTACGCGTGAGAACGACAAGGAAGCGCGGGATTAAGCGAGAGCGCGATGGACAGCAGGCGGAGTCAACGGGCGGAACCAGCTTGCGGTTAGCTGCGAGCAAGTCGAGTTGGCAACACGCGAGTAAGGCGAGGCAATAACACACGATCGAAGTGAAGCGATTTCTTTCTCGCGTGCAAGACTTGCGAAATGAAATTATTACGCGCAAGTACAATCAATTTCAGAATTATTTTTTATTAATTTTTAATATGGAAACGCTATAATTGTAACACTACCTTGTAATGAGGTAGATAGCTCAGTGCATTTTTTTTAAAGTGGTGTCCCCAAAAGGCCTAATCCACTTTACACTACAACTCAACGCAACAATTGTTTGAAGTACCGCCCTTGTGCTTGTAAGCACATTTCGGCTCTCCGAACAATTTGTTGCGCTTGCCCTGTGTGCCATATCGGGCGTAATTGTAGTAAAGGCTGTTACAATGGCATCACAGACCTCGTGCTCGCTACGATCACGCACATTTTCAATCTGTGCTTTAATATGTCTTCAAATAAAGTAATCCAAGCACGTTCAGATCTGGGGAACGTGCTGGCCATGTGATCGGCCTCCCTCGCCCTATCCACCTATCGGGAAACATATTATTTAAAGCGTTACGCGCGCGACACGAGAAATGTGGAAGAACTCTTCGTTGAAAGATTATCCGTCTTGTTGGAAGATCATTTTTTGTCTTAAGTTCAACGATAATTCTTCTAAAAATCCCGGTAAATCATTAATTAAAAATTCCGCCTACAAATCTCTGTTTAAACGCGGAGGGAGGAAGTAGGGTCTTATCTAAACACGCAAATTCAAAATTTATAATTTTACCAATACTTTAAAACAAGTTTTTACGTAAGTAGAAATACTTACAACTCTGCTTCCTACTATGCCTGTTCACACGTTGATTTTCCACCGGAATTGGAAGGCGCCCGCGTGAACAGCATGAGGGTTTTGATGACGCCAAAGCACAACATTTTTTGAGTTAAATACACCATTAAGTGTAAAAAGCGCCTAATCCGTCCATAAAATTAGGCCAGGGAACAGTACATTTTGTTGGCATTGAGCAAGAAAACCTATGATAATAATGTATTACTTTTATTTATAATTATCGTGTATTAGATATCGTAGTTTGAAGAAAATGCAAATACCTTGAAAAAAGTTTATTCGGTCTATTGCCTCGCGAGGAAGCAATTGTTGCACCCGTTGATAGTGAAACGGGTGCAACCCATCTTCTTTAATAATTCGATGTACCACCGATCTTGGAACACCAACGATATTCGCTACGCGGCGGATACTGTTTGACAGATCTTCGTCGAAGGCTTCCAACACTTGATCGTTACAATCAAAATTTATTCTAATACCGCGATCTACTTGTAGACGATTCCTTTGGTCTATTGCTAGGAATCCCGATTTGCGAGCACGACGCAAACATCTCATAATTGTTCTTGCAGACGGATGCACACGGTTCGGAAATCTTGCCGCGTAAATTCGAGCTGCGCGTTTTGCATTTTCGCCAGCTATTCCGTAACACACAATCATTTCTGTGTATTCCGTCGTTGTAAAATCCATGATGGATCACAAGAGTACATAAACTCAGTGTGTCGACACGCCTAAGTAACAATCTACGACAAACAATAATTGAAAATCGAAAAGATTCCGTTGCTTAGCAATAAAAATTTTTTCATTTTTTGTTTTTCGTGGATTGTTGCTTCGGCGTGTAGAGATACTGAGTGATCAATTTGATCATGACGATCAAATATTGAAAGCCTTCGACGGGTGCAACAATTGCTTCCATGCGAGGCAATACAGCGAGTGAACTTTTGTCAATAAGGAATTTGCATTTTCTTCAAACTACGGTATGTAATACAAAATAATTATAAATAAAACTTTTGAATTTCTTGCTTAAAGCCGGTGAAATGAGCTGTTCCCCGCGCTATTTTTTTGGACAGACGAGGCACTTTTCACACTAAATAATGTGTTTAATTTAAAAAACTTTGTACACTGGCATCATGAAAATCCATATGCTGTTTGCGCGGGCACCTTCCAGCTCTTTGTATTTCTATTGCGTAAAAACTCATGTAATAAGTATAAATAAAATTTTTTTATTTTGTTTTTTCTCCCTCCGCGCCTTAACGGAGATTTATACGCAGAAATTTGCTCCTCCGCATTTCTCGCGTCGCGCGCAAAACGTATTACTAAATGATATGTTCCCCGATAGGTGGATAGGGTGAGGGGAGCCGTCGCACGACAGCACGATCTCCGTATCTGAACATGCAACATTATTTAATTTGGGGGCATGTTCAAGCATAGATAAAAAAAAAAGCACTGAGCTATCTACCTCATTACAAGGTAATGTGGAAACGATAGCGTTTCCCTATTTGTTAATAAAAATTAATTTCGTATTTAATTGTACTCGCGCTTAATAGATTTATTTTGCTCGTTTTGCACGCGCGTAATTGCTTCACTTCGCTCATGTTGTCGCCTCGCCTTGTTCGTACGTTGTCTACTCGTCTCGCTTGCCGCGCGTTGGCTCTGCCCGCTGTCTATCGCGCTCTCGCTCAAACCCGCGCTTCCTTGTCGCTCTCACGCGTAGAGTAATTAGTTTTTTTCTTGAAAACTACTGAAAATTTTAAAAAACCATAAAGGATTTTTTGTCTTATTTCGGTGAGTTCTACCTAAAATTTTCGGGTCAGTCTACTGATCTGGGACACCCTGTATATACCTACTTTCTTACGTAATATTATTCAAGCGTAAAATAACATATACAGGGTGTCTTAGACATAACAAAGGATACTGGGAAGATAGATAAAATTGATTGAGACAAGTAGAAAAGTCCTGTACCATTTTGCAAAATGCTCAATTGTTATTGAGAAAAAAATTAAAATGTATAAATTGTATAGACATAAGAGTGACAAGGAAGCTGCACGTGAGTAAGCGCGACAGGCGACGGCGCCATTCCTTGCCATTCGCCTGTTGCGCTTACTCACGTGCAGCTTTCTTGTCGCTCTTACGCCTATCAAGAGGCACGATAGTGCCTCGCGCCAAGTATAGGCGCAGCGCACTACCGTGCCTCTTATACGCGAATCGAAGTTTTGAGAAATCCATACATGTTCGGATCTCAATAACTGCTGAACCAATCGCTTTTTAAATAGGTCCATCGTGTAGATTAAGGTCGATTTATATAATAAAAGTGTTTTTATTTTTTTGTTTAATTAACTACAAACTGAGATATCGTAATTTAATTTTCTTTTATAAGAGTAAAATAATTAAGAATCTCCGTTTTACTTTCCGGCACAAATTTTGTCCTTTTCATTTTTGCGCTGTTAGATGGTGCGGATAATTTATCGATCGACTCATTATCAGTTTATTGACATGTCACTGACGTTTGAGGTTATTAGTGATATAAAAAAGCGCCAAGTATAAGCGCGCGAAATTAAAATTACTATAAAATGAATAAAATCACCCCCAAAACTAGACCCCCCCAAAAAAACATAAAATATTTATTGTAATATTGAATTCGCGTAATTCTCAATCCCCCCAAAATTACCTTTTTTTAAAAAAAAGTATAAAAAAAGCGCCAAGTGCGAGAAATTAAAATTACTACAAAATAAATAAAATTACAATCAAAACTAGACCCCCTAAAAAGAAATAAAATGTTTACTGTAATATTGAATCGCGTAATTCTCATCCCCCCAAAATTACCTTTTTTTAAAATAATTTTATTTAACAAAATTGCATGCATGAACCAATAAGTAAGCAAAAGGTATCAATAATTTAATACAGAATTTTATAAAGAACCATACTTAGAAAGCGATTGGTTGAATTATTGTTGAAATCCGAAAATCACAATACAACAGATTAAAAGACATGGCGTAATAACACGGTCAATTTGGCTGTATGCATACATAACGGCGTAGTACTCTGTAACACTCGTATTAAAATTCACATTTTTATTCAAGGAGAGAAACAATAATTTTTTTTTCAAAAAATAAGAATTTGTTTAAAGCATTTGATTCTATGTATAAGAATAAAAAAAATGTAAAAAACATTTTTTATTATCAATTGTTATAAACAATTAAAATTATATATAAAATGTAAAAACTACGACGGCTGATGATCTTGTCATTAAAAATACAGAAACTTTTGTATATACCATTTTTTCGGTATCTGTAATAGTTTCCGAGATATAAAAATTTCCTGAATTTGAATCTCTCAGTTCAACTTTCTCTCTTATGAAACAAGGGAACCACAAATTAAATCATATAAAAATGTAAATAAAATATAAAGCAACATAACCAGCAGAAAAAACTATATAGCCGTATTCATCTCTCTCTGTAGAAACAGAATATATAAAAATAATCACACCATTATTAAAAAATGTTATATATATAACTTAAGATAATATATAACTTTTGATAATATACCATAAACAATATTAATTATAATTTTTTTTGAGAAACTTAAGACCTACAGGGTGAATTTTAATGGTTGTACCAGCCTTTTACCGTACGAGCTAATTACCGACTGGAACTTTGATTACCGATTTTCTCAATAGATCGCGGCGCTATAGAACTCGATCGCGCGTATAAGCAAGTTAAACATTTTTATTTAATATAAATATTATTAATAATATTTGTGGCTTTAAAAGTGGACTTCCACACCACCTTTAAAATGCCACTTTTGGCGCGTTAAGTTTTTTTAAAGTGGACTTTCGCCTGTAGCCATATCGTACCACATATCGTCCTATTTCCGACGGAAAAGCTAAACAGATATATTGAGTCATATTGCGTAAAAGTACATGCGAATGAAAATTTTCATCGGCATGCAATCGTGCGCAACATGTCTGCAATATATCCGTTTAAAACTTTATTTAAGTAAATGCTCAAAATGAGCCCCCTCTATCAGCTCACAAAATACCGCCTTTTTCAATAATGCGCTACGTACCCGGCGTAGGATCTGCGGACTTATTACGCGGCAAGCTCGCACAATCCTGTCTTTCAAATCATCTACGCTTGCAGGTCGCGTAGCGTAAACCTCTTGTTTAACGTGACCCCACAGAAAGAAGTCTAGCGGTGTTAGGTCTGGTGAACGCGGCGGTTATTCGTGAGGACCATGAAGACCGATCCAACGATTACCAAATTTTCTGTTCAACAAGGCTCTTGTTTTAATGGCCGTGTGCGCAGGATGGCCATCCTGTTGGAACCACATATTTCTACGTGATTCCAAAGGCACATCGTCCAATAAATTTCCAAGATCTCGTCTAAGAAATCTTCGGTATTGTTGGCCATCGATCTTCCCATCGATGAAATATGGTCCAACGATGTGGTCCCCAAGAATACCCGCCCAAACATTCACAGACCACCGAACTCGTGAATGCGCTTGCTGCATCCAATAGGGATTCTCGGTGGTCCAATAATGTAAATTGTGGCGGTTAACCACACCATTATTATGAAAAATACATTCGTCCGAAAACAGAATGTATTTTGCAAAATGATAGTTTTCTTCACTTGCATTAAGGAACCATCGACAATACCGCAATCTGCGAACGTCATCGTTAACATGGAGTTCTTGAGTAAGGCAGATTTTATAAGGATGGAAGTGACTCGATTTTAAAGCTTTATATACCGTCGCCTGACTCACTCCTTGGTTTCGAGCTACGGTCCTCGTACTGATGGTCGGATTATTCCGAACCATTTCTCGAATTTGAGCCGTGTTTATATGCCGTGTTCGGCCTATAAAAAATATGAAAATAATGTAAAGCTATAAATTTATTTTAGCAAAAGTTTTTTAATTAAATATGTTATACCTGCAGGCTTAATATGACGAAATTGTCCGTAACGTCGAAGCCTCGCCGCCAGCCTTGGAAAAATTTGTCGGTACGGCTATTTGCGCTACGGGTACCGCTGAGAATACATTCTCGCGGCTGCGCTCGGATTTTCGTGACATAGTATGAACATTGAAAGCATGTCATACATCTCACTATTAGTAAAATTATGAGCCATGGTTATCTGATGTGCTCAATATCGAAGCGAGGCAACGACTGAATAATAAAAAAATTATAGTTTGTTACTGTTTTACTTTCGCGTTTGTTTCTTAACGCGGGTGTCTTTTAACAAACAAATGCTTGTTACTGAATTATTTTTTTTTTTATTCAATATTACTCTTTTATTTTTTCTTCTCCTTTTTTTTCTATTTTAAAGATTTGGTTTCGCAGCGCCAAGTTTTTTTTTTTTTTTCTTTACATTACCATGTTATATACCATGTTATATCATTTCGGGGCGAACCTAGGTCTACGTTTGTACTGTTTTACATGGATTTGTAATGTTAACGTTATATTATCAGGGCGAACCTAGGTCTACGTTTATACGGTTCCATATGGGTTTGTATTGTTTAAATATTTTTTTAGCTTCTTCAAGTTCTTGGCGTAATTATTTGATCTCATTAGTTTTATAAAGTATATTTGATATTAAAATACACATTTTATGTTCTATTTTTGAGGAATCGTTCTTGAGGGGGTTTACTGTTAGAGGTTTTTTTTTTTTTTTTTTTATTATTTTCTAGTTTTTTTTCAAGTTTTTTAAAGAATATTTAATATTAAAGTACACATTTTATGTTTTACATAGGGGGATTATAATTTTGGTGTATTATTTTAAGAGAAGTCTTTTTTGGGGGTTTAAAATAATTTTTTGAGAGTGCTTTTCGCGCGTCTATACTTGGCGCTTTCTTATACCTTTTTTTTAAAAAGGTAATACAATTTATACATTTTGTTGAGATTTTGCATTCGTGGCTGAGAAGTTTTCCGGAGATGAATATAAGCACACACAGTGTAAACCAGCAATCTTAATAAATCGTATATTTATTATATAAACTGTATTACAATTTTGATCTTTACAAGGCTAGTGCTCTTATGCTACTGAACTCGCATTGTTCGTATTGCGGAACTTTGAAACACTTGAGCTTGCATTTTTCTTATCTGCCCTATTCTTATGTATTATCCTTTCTTTGCACATTTGTCACTTCTGCACGTACTGTTGTTATTAAATAATTATTGTTGCCATCCAACACATTTTAATTTTTTTCTCAATAACGGTTGAAAATTTTGCAAAATGGTACAGGACTTTTCTACTTGTCTCAATCAATTCTATTTATCTTCTCAGTATCCTTTGTTATGTCTGGGACATTCTGTATAATAAGTAATATTTAACAATATTTTGAATATTTTTAAGTGTAATAAAATATACTATGCGGCATATAGTAATAAATGGTACACCATGAATCCAAAAGTTGCAGAGGACTTATTGCTCATAATGACAAGAGGTTCTAAACCAATCTATCTCACCGTCGGAAAAGTGTGTCCCGTTACAATGGCTACTTTTTGCAGTGTAAGATATTTGTTTGATTGGTTCAGTAAATTACGTATAAATATCATATATTAATATTTAAATTTTATTAAAATTTACTATACTATTATATTTCAAGTAAAGTTAAAATGTTTTATTCAATTTATAAATAGAATTTTAAACTTTATTAATATTTTAATTATTAAGTTTTCTTTATTAAACATATATAAAAAATCTGTTTTTAGTTAATAAAAACATCCCTTGGTTATATTTCCGTTTTGCATACGGCGAGAAGATAATACAAAAATTAAAAAAGTATTAAATTTTTTCTAATATTATTCAATTTTTAATAGATTACAATAGGAATGTGTCGATGTCATTTGCACATAAATATACCATAACATTTTATTCAAATAGAATATTTAGAATTTTGTTATTAAATAATGATTTTGTTAAAAATATATGTCAAATAATGTAATAATGACATTAGAGATGGAGAGGAAATATCCATATTTAATAAAAAAAAATGCTCTTAATTATTTCTTGCAAAAATATCGTAATAAACAAATTATATTTATTTAAACAAATTAAATTATTTATGTGTTAAAAAAGTATATGATTTATCTTTAAATAAATTATGTAATTTTCCTTACAAGTCTCTTTTTATATTCCAAAGCTAATTTATTGATTTGATTCATTATCCAAGAATAATAATAACAAATTGCAGATTACAGATTATTACAGTAACTATTATTACCGGATGTATATTATTAAACTGTTATGTATTGTGACGTGGCGGCTTTCGCTGCTTCGTCGTAGCTCTCCGCGGCCGTCACAAAGGCGCAGCGGCGCTGGACGAATCGCGATAGCGAGGAGAGCAAAAAAGGGTCGCGGAAATCTCCGGAGGATATATCATTATTTTCTCGAGGCGGTAATTAACGATCGCGTTGGTGGATTTTGTTGCTATTGTATGTTGTCGAAATTACGGACCGTCCTTGCCGGGGGAGGAGCGAAAGGAGCGGATCATCATACGCGGAGGCGCCAACGTTCGGACTAGAAGATGACCGGATACGGGCTCGGGATGGGAGGCCACCCATTTCGAGAGCCTTGGAGAAAGCCAGCCGCCTACGCATCTCGGCGCCGAAAGTAACCTGCGGGGAAATTAACGCAACCGCGGACTATCCGAAGCTCGCGCCAACCTGTTAGTACCGATAGGGCTCTGTGAGGGCAGCGGTTCCCGCGGGAAGTCGGCAGCGTAGCGCGCGGAAAAATCCGCGAGACGCGAGAGTAGGGATACGCCGGGCCTCGTGCCGAAAATTCGCGCGGTCCCCGCTCTCTTCCGTATAGACACGCGAGCCACGCGGACGGCGAGACGGTGACGAAAGGCAAGCGAGCGACAGAGAGAGAGAGCAGGGATCGTGCGAGGCCCCGGCGAATTTTATTCGGTGAGATCTTCCACCCGCATTGCGGAAATATTATTTTGTAAAGCCCTCCGCTTCCCGGGGAGACCGTCGCGGACTCAGACGATACCCAGCCACGTAGAACGGGCACGCGGGTCCGATAGATCATTTGGTGGATCCTTGTCGCGAGGCAAGGACTTAACGTTAGAAAGTGGCAGCCGACGTGCGTCTGAAGGCCGATGGCTGGATCCCGCGGGAAACAACGGGGCGAATAGCGTGCGTTTATTAATTGCATCTTTTGTGAAGTTCTCGTGAGTTGCGTCTTCACGGAGAGCCCTCGGCAGCGGCCGAGGCCGGGAAAGAGATCTCGCGATCTTGTTAACGACAGGCGTCCGTACGCGAAGATTCTTTGGTGTTGTAACGTCTCGCGAAAACACGCCGCGTGCACGGGAGGCGCGTGGCCGGCACTACAACAATCAGGGCCGACGCGATAGTTGCGAGATCTAAATGAATTAATTGTTAGCGATTTTGTATGGTTAATTTGACGACACGATCGAGGTAATTTCACGGCGCTCGATCACGTTCGTTCTTTTCTTTTCGTTATTCTATATAATTTTTTTTTATTATTATTTTATATTCCGTAATAAACGACTTAATTGTTCATTCGATTTTTGGGTGTCGCGTAAAACTTATTTTGTGTCGTCTTTTCCGTCCGTCCGCTATATCCCGCCCCTCTCCGTTCAGATGAGCTAGCCCCCGCGCGTGACGGCGGTTCGAGTTCCTTGTTATTTGTCAGGGAAACGATAATTAATTCGTGAGAAGAATCGGCACGGCTGAGCCCGTGCCTGGCGCCCAAAACGGTATCGTTGTAGGATTCCACCGTCCCGCGCCGGGACACGGCTGAGGAGCCGCGACCCCTCCTCCCTCCCTACCCTTCGTGTCACGACGGTGCACGGATTTTCCGTCCGTGCCCTGCCGTCTCTTTTTGATCACGGCTTTTTTCCGCGAGGAGGAAAGCCAAGTATAATAATACGTGACAGTATATAATTTATTTTGATTGCAGTTTTAAAATTTAATCGATAATAGTAGCATAGGAAAATAACAGGTACATACACCACTGTATTTTTTTTTTTTTTTTACTACTTATCTGTTATTTAATTTTTTACCTTTTATTGAAGTGACGGAAAGTTTGAATGAAGGTGCAGAATATTTAATATACTTACGTTGTTATAAATTAATCGTTTATCTCTCTCGAAAATTATTTAGATTATGCACAAAAAATATATTTTCTAAATAAATGGCAATATTGACTCATGAAAGAGGATCAGATATCAGTCTCACGACAACATTCGACATAAAAAGTTCTAAATATAATGGATACTGAGGTGTTTATTTTCATTATAACTGTAATTGAGAAAAACTCAATATAAATATTTTTACTAAAATTTGTGCAACAATATTAAAAATTGGTAAATCATTAATTAAAATTTAAATAATTATAAATTATTATTTTTTACAATAGTATTTTGTATTAACTTTATTAATTATTAAAATAAATTATTGTTGTAACTCGAGCCCCTAGGATCAAGTGATTGACACATGGTGTGTCGAATTAATAAAAATTCGAAGCTCAGCGGATTGACAAACCGTATGAAATCTGTTGAACCTATGGTAACTTCCAGTCTGCATTTTCGTCACACTGCGATATCAGCAGAAGAAAATAGGCCGGTCATCTCCTTCCGCAAAATTGCCAACTATTGACAAATAGCCGGCAATATAATACACGAGCACCCGAGCTCGTGCAAGTTAGTAAGTTACTATTAAGCGGCACGTAACTATAATCGCGACAAACATCTGTCACGCGACGCAAAGAAAAACCAAGCAAATAAACAACGTAAATTTATAACCGATAAAAGTTGACTTTATTTCTCTCTATACCATACAAATCGGACAGTCACGAAGGACGGACCCTGTGCATCCGGCTACGGTGCACCAATTTGATGACAGCGTTGGAATCCATCCCCCGGACACGTGGCAACTCCAGTTGCCGCCTCAATTAATCCACTTGCCGGTGGTGAGGATATTGTACAGTTATTGACAGAAAGGTTGCAACACTTGAAGTTAGAGACAAGATTTTAAAAATAGAAATTCTATGCAAACCACTGCATTTGCTCATGCGGCGCTTCATACATACAAAAAAAAACTTGTCACGTATAAAGTGCCGCATGAGCGAATGCAGCGGTTTGCATCGCATTTCTATTTCTAAAATCGTGTCCCTAACTTCAAGTGTTGCAACCATTCTGTCAATAACTGTACACCTGAAACAAAAAACCAATATTTAATATCATGACTGTTGAAAAATAACTTTATATTAAAATATTATTCAAACTGAGTGTGCTATATTGTAATATAATATTAAGTAAATAAAACGTGCTTCGGATTCAAGAAGAGTGTAATGAACCGTTAGAACAAAAGATATAGATTCAAATGAATCATAAGTACGTGCTTGAAAGAAATAGTATCCCTAGATTAAGAGACAAAGAAACGAGAGGGCCAACGGGCCACGAAATAAACCGGAGCGCCTTAGATGCATTCAAGCAGCCACTCAGTGAACATCAGTGTATCTCATTTATTAATTATATGTTATATTAAATCAAACAGTTTAATCGTTTATTTACTTCAATTTATTCATCCAACTCTACAATGACAAAAGAAGTCAAGCGTGTGCCACTCGAAACGCAGTTCGAGCACTGACCAGCGCTACTACGCTTCTCTGGTGACAACAACCAAGCGCTCAAATAGCACACGACGACCCAGCCAAAGCAATCCGCAGCTCGCAACGTAAGCAGAAGAAGCGATAAGGGATACCGACAGAAAATTAAAGACTCAGCATGCGTTACATAGCATAATGTAAGTCTGTATTATATTATAAATCGTACACTTTGCACTAACTAAAAGCGAGGAAATAAGCGAGCGGAAAATTTGTTGTCGCGATTCCGGCCTGAGAGCCAATAACCTGACTTCTTGCCGTCCTTTCAAACAAGCAGACGCCGCATCAGTAGATGTGTATAGGCGGGTTCTGGACAAGTTTGTATTAGTGTGTCTGTGTGACCTAGGGTGTTGAAAATTTATGCATTATTAATTTACTTATATTTTAAACTCTAAGAATTCCGTAACATAACTGCTGCTAGGCTGATTATTTATATTCCGTGCTTTATCTGGTCCTGCTAGGGACCAGTAAAACAATATCGAATTCTTAGAAGCCCGGGACTCCCGTAACTCTATGCCTGCGTCAACTAAAAATTAACAAAAGAACAAAAGCATCGAGAACTCAGTCTAGCAATGGCTATGATTTTTTCCGTCAGTCGCTTTCTGGCACCCGTTCTAGCAGGACGATTAATTAGACGATTACTCTGTTATTCTCTACAATATTGCATTAGCATATGTAATCGCGCATTTCAAGAACCTTTAAATCGTGTGAGCCACGAACTCTCAAATTACTTTTTAACTTAGCCGCGTGCAATCGTGTGCATTGTATTATTAAACATTATAAATTGTGTGATGTGCAAACATTGAATAAAGATTGTGAAAGTTCAAGTGCATTCTTTAAATCAACCTGTTCTCAGCGCTAGAACAAATTTCGCGTTCGTGCCAAACTACAAAAATTTTCAAACATAAGGCGAGGGGTAATGACGTCACGCGGGGAAGGGTGTTTTTCCTAAAATCGCCCTCTCGTCGGCGATTCTTGGAACTAAATGTTTATAAAAATGACATCAATATAAAATTTAAAGAAAAAATTGATAATTGATATTCTCCACTTGTTGCGGATTACGCGTGATTTCTGTCTGAGTAGACGGGACAGCGCGGTTTTTCTGCGTTAGGCACGAGATTCGCACGAGACGGCCGGAAGGCGACACGTACCGACACAGCAAATGAAATGGTTTCGCTTCGACGCGGCTCGCTGACAAGGAAGGTTAGGCAACCCGGAAATTCAAAAAAATATGAAACTTTGTGTGCATGTAGAGTAGTTCATCCGAAACACAAAACTGTTTTTTGTTTGTGCTAAATTTCACTTTAAAGGGGTGAAACCACCCCTTACAAATAGAAGGGTTATTTGCTTTTTTCGATATAACTCGAAAACTTTTTAAGATATCAAAAAAAGTTTTATACAAAAGTTTTACAGTAAAAACAACTATATTTTACTGCAGTAACAGAATTAGATAAAAAAAATTTTTTAACAAAATTGTTTTTAAAATTACAAAAAACAAATTTTTTTTTAAATTCTATTATTGCAGTTAAACAGAGGTGTTTCTACCATAAAACTTTTGTATAAAACTTTTTTTGATATCTTCAATAGTTTCTGAGTTGTACGGAGGAAAGTGAAAAACCTCTACATATAAAAATACTTTATTTCGGTAAGAATTATTTTTGAGCCGCAGCTAAGAAATTTTTAATTTATTTGTTACTCTATATGCGTAAAGCTTCTCATTATAAGAACAATTTAATCAGGTTAATATGCTCAATAATAAAAATAAGATTTCCACCAAAAACAGTGAGAAAATCTTTGAATATTCAACATTGTAAAACTTTGTGTGCAATAATTCATCGTTAATATAAAACTTTTGTTTGTGCTTCAATTCGAGTGACTGATTATGAAACTGAAAGTAAATGTGAAATTTTGATCCTTTTTTCGGCGGGTCGAGTGAAGGTAGGAGACACGAATGGGGGAGAAGGAATCGGACAATCGCTAAGCGACGAAAAAGCTGGGGCAGAGTCGATGCTATTAGGCGTGGATTGCTTCTAAGAGCGCGCTCTTATTCGCTCGGTTATAAAAATTCGTATCAATGTTAAGATCGCGAATTCGACAAATTGATACCACAATTTTCTAATTATATTCTTAATGTCTACCTACACCCGAGATTTTCCGCTTTTCGCGGGACACCCTGTATATTGTTACACCGCAATAACAATTTATTAAAAAAAAAATGATTTCTCTGTGTGCATAGTATTATAAAGAAAAAATATTATCAAGTTCAAAACAGGACTCGAACCGGCGCTCATACGGTTGTCAAGTTAGCAGACCCGCTGTTAACCGTTGCGCTACACCGATAACTTAATAGTTTAGGCAAAGTTACTGGTACTTGTATGGCAATAGTACTACCATTTGAACATTTGCAAGAAATATGTGTAATAATCACAGCTAGATTACTGAAAGATTGACTATTATAGATGTCAAATTCATGTATTTAATGTAAATGTTGAAATCAGTGATGCGATATGGGACGGAATTTTCGCGCCTGCGCGTTAGTAATACGCGGGATTCTAGTGACGTGATGGCACTAGTGACTAGGGTGTTAATGACGCGGCGCCAAACTCATCGTGGGAGGTTATTTGATAATTTCATTAGGTACGTATATTTATTTTTACGCATGCATGATGGACTTGACTAATAAAGGAGCAATTAAAAAGCGTAAAGTTAGAGATTTTCAAGCTTCCTGGTTAGATGATAGTAAGTTTAAAGGATGGATAGCTCCTCATCCTTCAGAAAATAGAGCGCTTTGCATGGCTTGTAACAAAAGTATTAATTGCCGTAAATCTAATTTAGTTAAACATTCACACTCGGTCAGACATGTCAAAAAAGTTAATTTAGCAGATTATACAGCCATCGATAATAACAATACTTTGCCACATAAAGATAGCGTCAAACGTGCCGAAATAAAATTAGCAGCCTTTTTTGCGGATAATAACGTAGTTTTTCCGTCGTTGATCATTTAGTACCGTTATTAAAAGATATTAGCATAGATTCTAAAATAGTGCAAGATCTTTCACTTGCTCGAGACAAGTGTTTACATATTGTAAAAAATATTTTAGCCAAACGCGAAATTGAAAAAATTGTTGATGTTTTAAAAACATGTAAATTTTCTATTTTAGTAGATGAAAGTAGATATTTCGAACGTTAAAGTAATGTGTATTTTTATTAGATACGTATCACCTTTAAACAAAAAAGTTAGTACTCAATTATTAGATTTATTACCATTAGACGCGACAGATTGTTTGTCCGGGAAAATGTTTGAATCATTAAAAAATTTATTAGAAGAAAAAGAAATTTCTATAAAAAACATTGTCGGTTTGGCATGCGACAATGCAGCCGTTATGGTAGGATGCAACAATTCTTTTATGAATCGTTTAAAATTAGAAGTTCCGGGATTAATAACGTTAAATTGTATTGGTTATTCGTCCGCACTTATAGCTAGTAAAGCTTGTGAAAAATTACCTTCTTCGTGTGAAACTTTAATTAGAGGAGTGGTCACTTATATCTCGGGCAGTGCGAAGAGATGCGCAATTTTAATAGAATTTCAAGACTTTTTTAATGTTGATCGTCATAAAATATTAAAACTTGCAAATACAAGATGGCTTAGCTTTCATAAATGTGTTGTTAGACTTATTGAAAATTGGGAAGTTTTAAAAAGTTATTTTACTTTAGCTACACTGTAAAAAATATCTGAATATTAAGACAATAAAAGTATCCGAATTTTAAGATTTGATGTTTGAAAATAAATTTAAGACAATTCTGTTTTAATAATTAAAGATTTTTTCTGAAAATTTAAAAAAATGGCACGTTGTCTAAAATATTTACAGTTGGTGTCTAAAAAATTAGACACTGTAAAAATTTTCTTAAAATTTAGACAACAATAGTGTTTGAATTTTCAGATTTAATGTCTGAATTTTCAGATTTGAGTGTCTAAAAGTAAATTTAAGACAATTTTGTCTTAATAATCAGAAACAGGTTGAAAATTTAGAAGACTGTCTGAATATTCAGAAGACTGTCTGAATCAACCACAGGCACCGGAGCAGGTTGTCTAGGCAACAAAACAAAACCGAATAAGTTTTCACGATTCACATTTGATGACCGATCTTGATGTGTAGCGTGTGTGCATATTTCATGCTAAGAGTGAAAATTTTATTATACTAGTGGGAATAAAGGTAAGTGGGAATTAACTTTTGTATTATATTTATATTTTTTTTTGTATCTCAATGATTATACAATAATTTATAAACTATAATAAAAATATTTTGCCTAATCACTGTGTGTGTGCTTGGAGTATAATATAAATATATGTAATGTGTGTTTTAGATGCTTCCTTGGCATTCATCCGAAACAAAAGGGAAAAAATATGGCAATCAATAGTAAAATTTCCAAATTGGCCGATGCACTTAAAATTTTTGAATCAAAACGTTCCACGTGGAGTTTATTGTAATTTATGTAATTGTAATTAATGTATTTTAAATTGTTATTTGCGTTTAAATTGTATTTTAATATATTGTATAAGATTAAATAAATAAAAAAATATATTAAAAAATTTTTGACTGAAAAGCTAGAAAAAATGACTGAAGTTTTCTTAAAGTCATATTGTATAAATTTTCAGACAAAATATTTCAGCCACTTTAACTAACTTTTTCAACACTTTTTTTAGAAAACTGTTTTTAGAAAACAGGCTAAAAAGTTAGACAAAAATGTCTAAATATTAAGACACTAATATTTAGAAAAGTGACTAAAAATTCAAACAAAATGCCTAAATATTAAGATATTAGGAATTATAATATTTAGAAAAGTGTTGAAAAAGTTAGTCAAAGTAGCTGAAATATTTTGTCTAAAAATTTATACAATATGACTGTAAAAAAACTTTAGTCATTTTTTCTAACTTTTCAGTCAAAAATTTTTTACAGTGTATTGTAGAAGATAAATTAAAATCCGCGGAAACTATTTTAGAACATTTTAATGATGCTTCGGTTAAAGCATATTTATTATTTTTGCAGTATTCTTTAAACTTTTTTAATAGCTTTAATGCTTTATTTCAGTTGCGTAATATTTTAATCCCAAAAATTACCTTTTTTAAAAAAAAGGTATAAAAAAGCGCCAAGTATAAGCGCGCGAAAAGCATTCTCGACAAAATTTTTAAGTAAAATCGAGACTTCTATAAAAAGATTCCACGAAAACCAAAACTCCCTCAAACAAAGATTTCCCAAAAAAAGAACCCCTACCAAAAAAGAACTCCCTAAACCAAAACTCCTCCCAAAAAAGACTTCTCTAAAAAAATAATTCCTAAAAAAGACTCCTACAAAAGACTACAAAAAAAAGACTCCTCCAATTCAAAATAGAACATAAAATGTGTACATTAATATCAAATACTCTCTATAAAACTAATGAGATCAAATAATTGCGCCAAGAACCTGAAGAAAATAGAAAATCATGTTTAAGCAAAACCAAGACTTCTCAAAAAAAAAAGACCCTCAAAACCAAGACTCCACTGAAAAAAAGACTCCCCAAAAATAGAAAAAGAACCCCTATCAAAAAAGAACTCCCTAAACCAAAACTCCTCCCAAAAAAAGACTTCTCTAAAAAAATAATTCCTAAAAAAGACTCCTACAAAAAGACTACAAAAAAAAAGACTCCTCCAATCCAAAATAGAATATAAAATGTGTACATTAATATCAAATACTCTTTATAAAACTAATGAGATCAAATAATTGCGCCAAGAACCTGAAGAAAATAGAAAATTATGTTTAAGCAAAACCAAGACTTCTAAAAAAAAAAGACCCTCAAAACCAAGACTCCACTGAAAAAAGACTCCCCAAAAATAGAACATAAAATGTGTACTTTAATATAAAATACTCTTTATAAAACTAATGAGATTAAATAATAGCGCCAAGAACCTAAAAAAGCTAGAAAATTTTAAAAGTTATAAACCCATGTACAACCGTACACACGTAGACCTAGGTTCGCCCCGATAATAAAACGTTAACATTACAAACCCATGTGGAACAGTACAAACGTAGATCTAGGTTCGCCCCATTATGATATAACATGGTAATGTAAAGAAAGAAAAAAAAAAAACTTGACGTTGCGAAACCAAATCTTCAAAATCTCAAATTATAATTTTGTTTTTTACGATGTGCTATGCATCAGATTTTTGTAACCACACCGGATGTATATTAAAAATTTAAAATACATCCGACAGTCCGCAGTCTGTACAAGTGGGACGGCAAAAAATTTGTTGCATTGCCCATTTTCAATATTTTTGTTATTATTATATCTCTCACCTTCTTTACATATTTTTTTTTATGGACGTGAAAAATTTGTTGCATTGCTTAGTTTCAATATTTTTTTATTTAAATTTTTTTTTAATTATTTTTTTTTTTTATTTTTTTTATTTAATATTTTTTTTTACTTTCTTTCGATTTTAAAGATTTGGTTTCGCAACGCCAAGTTTTTTTTTTCTTTCTTTACATTACCATGTTATATCATAATGGGGCGAACCTAGATCTACGTTTGTACTGTTCCATATGGGTTTGTAATGTTAACGTTTTATTATCGGGGCGAACCTAGGTCTACGTGTGTACGGTTGTACATGGGTTTATAACTTTTAAAATTTTCTAGCTTTTTTAGGTTCTTGGCGCTATTATTTAATCTCATTAGTTTTATAAAGAGTATTTTATATTAAAGTACACATTTTATGTTCTATTTTTGGGGAGTCTTTTTTCAGTGGAGTCTTGGTTTTGAGGGTCTTTTTTTTTAGAAGTCTTGGTTTTGCTTAAACATAATTTTCTATTTTCTTCAGGTTCTTGGCGCAATTATTTGATCTCATTAGTTTTATAGAGAGTATTTGATATTAATGTACACATTTTATGTTCTATTTTGGATTGGAGGAGTCTTTTTTGTAGTCTTTTGTAGGAGTCTTTTTAGGAATTATTTTTTAGAGAAGTCTTTTTTGGGAGGAGTTTTGGTTTAGGGAGTTCTTTTTTGGTAGGGGTTCTTTTTTTGGGAAATCTTTGTTTGAGGGAGTTTTAATTTTCGTGGAATCTTTTTATGGAAGTCTCGATTTTACTTAAAAATTTTGTCGAGAATGCTTTTCGCGCGCTTATACTTGGCGCTTTTTTATACCTTTTTTTTAAAAAAGGTAATTTTTGGGAGAATTCATTCATTTTGTAGTTTAACAGTCCAACCAATCGCTTTCTAAATAAGTTTCGTTAAAAGCTTGTATATTATTGACCGTGCCTCTTGATTGATTTTCTTCGAGAAATTGTTTGACATATATAATAGATAGAATGGGCCCCAACCAACGCCCATTCTCGTGAGACGCACCAAATTAATACTTTTCGTCTCTCCGTTGCAATGTTACATTTGACACCTCTAACGTTTTTATAAAAATATTGTTTTCTGGCGCTCAGCAGCCTTTTGTCGGCGCACAGCAGCCTTCTATCTGTGTACAGTAACCAATATTTTAATCATTTCGCAAAATTTCCTATTCAAAGATATTAATATTTTCTCATCCCATCATTGTTTAATCATTACGCAAGGTTTCTTATTCAGAGCTATTGAGATTCTTTTTTTTTTAGCAAAATTTTTATAAATGTCTTAACTAACTATCAATTAGATTTTATTTTATTTTTTTAATTAATTAAATAACTTATTGGTCCATGCATGCAATGTTAAATAAATTTATTTTTTATCAATTTTTGTAAAAAAGTATATAAAGATCTTTAGCACCTCTGGGCCATTGTCTTTTTTTAATTCGCGCATTATCTATTTCAATCCAACTATTAGATTGTCTACAAATACTTCTATAATTTCCTTCTTCAATACTTGAACCATAATGAAATATGGCATTCATAACTTTATATGATTTTTCAGCTATTATTACTGTAGCCGTTGGAATATGAAATATATTACAACTACGTATTGCTTTTACAACTTTATCGTCTTTTAACGAAAATATTGCAAAATGAATAATAATTATATCTTTTGTCAATGTTAATTCTTTTTTAAACAGTACACTATTTCCTGTACAATTATCACAAAACCCGTTATCAGTTTGATACCACTGAGAGTATGTAACATTAAATAAATCTTGTAGATTATAACTGTGTTTGTTAAAATTAATAATAGGTATTGAAATAAATAAATTATTAAAACAAACTGTTTTTGTATATTGACACGTAACACACCGAGTAGTAGAAGTTACTTCATGCTCTACTGATTCTCTTATACACTCGTACCTTGTACACAAAGTTGTTAAAAAATTGATTCCATCTAGTTTTATATTCATCGTAAACGATTCTCTTAAATCTTGTCGAACATCATATGTATTTAAATTACTCATTCCATATTCATACCGATGCATTAACATACGTAGAATATTTGATTTATCACAATTAAGCAGTTGCTTTCTAATAGGACTTAAATGAAATAGACATTGTATAACCGTATTAGCATAACATGCGACATTTTCTGTATTTTGAAAACTACGTAAAACCCAAGTAGTATTTATTTGTAACGGATTAACAGTCAACCATTTAATAGTTGTATTACGATCGGTTCCATATAAAGGAATGCTAAATAATGTATCTGCAGCTTCAAGAGCTCCACATTCCCTATTAGTTAAGGATCGTAAACCATAATTCCAAAGAACACTGCCCAATGATTTATTTTTATTATTTTTAAAATTCTCAAGATCGAAGTCAGATAACTCACTTTTACCCGCTTTATTTACATACTTAGTAACATAACATGTAAGCAAGGTCGACTTTTCACCAATAAATTGTATATCCATATTTCCTTCCCATGCAGTAAGAAGCACGGGATTATAATCATTAATATCAACTTCATCTTCTGTTCTAGGAAGATCATACAATCTACTTTTATGTTTCAATTGCTTTCTACCTGCTATTGCAGTTGCTACATCTCTCATATACAATGTTTCAGTAACAGGTCGTGGAAATCCAAAACGACACCTACGAATAACTTTTCGTCCTACTTTTTTCGATCGTAGACAATAATCATTATGTCTGTGTCGTTGATGTTTATCAACACGACCGTACAATAATGGTGCAATATTTTTATCTGGCTTTTTGCAGCTAATGTATTGCGAAATAAATTTTAAAACTTCTTCTACAGAAGATTCTCCAAAAATTGGTGGATTTTTTATCCAAATTAATAAATGAAAATGTTGTATGCCTCTACTTTGATATTCTCGTCGCCAAAAATAGTGCGTTACTTCTCCGATCGGAAAATCTTTCGAACAAATAAAATCTATCATCGCTCGAAATTTATTATCAAGAAATCTCGACGTTGATACAGGATCTTTAGCAACAAGTACACTAGTACTCAACGAAGAATCTTGCCATCCATTAACTTCACGAATATATTCACCTAAATCATCCCATAACCATTCACTAGGACTTAACGTTAAAAACCATGTTGCAGGTCCGTAATGTCGAGCCATACAATCTAAATCGCTTCTTGGTCGACGCCAATATTGCTCTGTATTTCGAAGTACGGAAAATATAGTATTTAAATTGGACTCCAACAGTTCTTTCGACATAGCTTCTAAATATTCCGCAGCCGTATAACGGCTTCGTGGATCAATTATATTCATTTTATGATAAATTCCACGACTTAACTGACGAATATTTGCTCTATTTAACAAATAAAATAAGTATTGTTGATTCAGTCTAAATTGTGGATGCTTAGACATCAAACGACATTTAATAAATTCATGTTCTTCAAGTTTGTTTGGTCTTTTTTCATCATATTGTCCATTTTTACCGAATGGATATAAATCTGGAAAACACATCAAATCCAAATTCTTTTCACGATTATCCAAAGGTACATCTTGAATTTTTAACATTTGATACAAAGCAGTTGCAGTTTTATTTTTTTTTTTCATATAATGGATATATAGTATATTGCTCGTAGTAACTCTCATTGTCATCTTTTTGAGTCAACATAGCCTTGCGCTGGTGTAATTGAACTTCATCATATGTCATCTTTTGCGTTTGCAAATTGGAATTATTTAAATCATTTTCTTCATTAAATGGAGCTTCTGCATCATTTTTTGTTTCTTGTGCCTGAAATTCTACGTTATTTAGACTTCCTAAATTTAATTGAACATGTGTTATGGGCAGTACAATGCCAGAATATAAAAAGTTATGAATTTTCAACCATTTTAAAGCTTGATATATTTTTTTTAAATCCACTAAATCTTCCCAAATAATTTTTGATTTAGTTGGAATATTTCTAACTAAGATACGTAAGTCGTGATTTAAATTTATTGGATCAATTTTTGAACATAATTTATTAAAAGTTTCTTCTAAAGGAATTGGTAAATAAAAAGTTGAACCTTTAACTTTTTGTATTTTTTGTCTTTCTGGAATTACCTTATGAAAAACTGTTCCCATTTTAACCACAGTCTGAAAAGCTTTAGCTCTCTGTATAAGTATTTTCTCAAATTCGTTAAGAGAAGATATACACTCCGGTACATCATTTGCGAATAAATTATTTAGAATACAATAAGCAGGCAACAGTCCGCTACGAAATTTCTTATCACAATAATGACATATGTATTCAGGATTAATTTTTTGTTGATCTACATATTCCATTAAATCGTTCCAAATTGGATTACATCTACGTGTTTGAACTTTATTAATAACTTTAGAAATATTTTTCTTGTAACAAAGTCTTTCACACGATATACAAATATATCGTGGTGTATCAAGAGAACGTTTTTTCAAAGCTTTAAACGCATTTTGATATTTTGAAATAATATCATCATCGCTCATAATTGTATCACTTTGCTGATGCTTGTATATATCCGCTATTTTTTGTGCTGAACGTATAATTTCCTGTAGTTTATCAACTTCACCACAAGTTAAAGCTTCGTCCAACTGTAACGTTTTTTGATAAGAGCTATAAAGTTGGTAAAGCAAACGTTTAATATATCTCACTTTTGGGAAATGCGATGATAATATTTGAACTGGAATAAACATAGCTTTACAAAGATTTAAATTAATGTAACAGCTATGTGCGTGACCCTTTTTAGAATTTTCTAAATTTTTATCAAAAATTGTTACAGTGCAATCGTGAATTCTTTGCATTAGTTCTGGAATTTTCCTCAAAGTAAACTTATTTATAGCTTCTAACAATTTTTGATATCGTTCGATTAGAAGCGGATCATTAACTTTACATAAAGTACCGCATAACCACGATTTTTTTGCTCGAGCTTCTACCAAAGGTAACGTATTAACAATTTGTCCTCTCGTATTTAACATTAAAGGTTCCGTTACATTAACTTTGGATGAATTAATATCACAATACGTCGAATCAACGAAATAATTTTCAGACGAAGCTGTATGTCTAGATATACCACAAAATGCACTTATTTTGTCATCAACTGTAATACATTCTGCAGCAACAGACAAACATGTTTGATTTATTTTTGAGTTTAGCTAATATTTTATACATATTACGAACAAAAGTATCTCTAATATTGAAACACCACCGAACAATTTGTTCTGCTTTCAATCTTTTATCAATATAAGATTTATTACTATTAGTAATACCTTGTTTGTATAAAATATGTATCACATATGTCTCAAAAGAATTATGAGTTCTTAAATAATTTGTGGATCTAAATTTTGCATATTTTTTAAATATATTTTTGACAGGATTACTATTTTCCACTGCAACTGTGGACTCTAATTTTTGTTTCTGGTAGTATTGCTTATTATAAAGCCACCTACGCTCTGAGTGCAACCTGTAGAACGTTTTTTGTCTTTTTTGCACATGCTCTGAATTGAAAAAATAAAATATTCGTTTTCGTAAATGTTCTTTTTCTTTATTTTTTATGTATAAACATTGTTTTTTATGCGATAAATTTCTTTTTTCCGTGCATAATTTTCTCTCCGTTTAGCAAGCTTATATTCGTTACTATTTTCACAGTCTTCTTTCTGTTTAGCACGTTTATTTTTTCTCTTATTATGTTCACATGGTTTTCTCTGTTTAACAATATTATTTACCGAATCTTCTTTATATTTACGCCGCTTTTAGCACCTTTATTTTTTTATCTTCATAATTTTGACAGCGTTTTATAGCACATCTCTTTAAATTTTGTGCATAATTCACTTGGTCATTATCATGTACATTGTCTTCTTGCTGACATTGTTTATTTTTATTAATATTATTTAATTTTTGTAATTGCTTCTTATCATATTGTCGTTTTATACGTTTCTTTATTGCGTCTAACTCTTTTGCTCTTACTACAGCTAATGGTAACACTTTCTGTATTACGCCACATTGCAAATCTTGTGAAAAATGCTCTATCATATTAGTTTCAAAAATTTTTAATAAATGCGAACGCATTTTACTCCAATCATACTTTACTTTCTCGGGTTTTATATTGAATAATAACGACACGGCGAAAGCTATGGCAAAAACACCGCAATCGTCACTATTTGGTTGTTTCTGAACAGAAGGAAATATAATTGAATTCTTTTTTTGAAAATCATATATTGGAAACAACCTTGATAACATTATTAAATGATCTTCATGTACATTGTTTGAATTTAATGAACCATAAATAAATATCCGTTTTGTATTGTAATAACTACATACCCAATGTTGTTGACTATATAATATTTGTATATGTTTTTTGTTCGGAGAGACAGGATTTATTGTTTGTGGTAATTGTATCCGCCACGTTGAAACAGGTTTATAATCTGAATGGTTTTCCAACAGATTGTTAAAATGATCCATATGGACATCACTTAACCAATCTCCCCGAGTAATTTCATCTTTTTCTTTAAGTTGTAAAATGACTTTTTTTTGTTTTGAAAACATGTTATTTATATTACAAATTTGTATTTATAAACAACAAAGCAATCGTTTTGTGCAAGCACACAACGGTCTGTGTTTTTTGGCACAAAAGCAGACTATGATCTTTTGTGCAGATACAACGTATAATCTTTGGCACGGAAATAGCCTATGTTTTGGCACAGAAGTAGCCTATATTCTTTGGCGCAAATAAAGTATATATTCTTGGGTACAAATGCAGCCTATATTCTTTGGCGCAAAAGCGGCCTATATTCTTGGGCGCAACTGCAACGCTACGTTGTCGAGGAACCACGGATCCCGTGTCTCTTGTTCGTTGCACGCACCTAATAATTGTGCGATACGATGGATGTTCGCGATCCGGATATTTTTCCGCGTAAAGTTCCGCTGCGGCTAGTGCACTTTCACCCGCGGCACCATAGCAGATTATCATGTCCGTGTATTCACTCGCTGTGTAACTCATGTTTGCACGGTAGATACACAATAAGTATTAAATTAAAAATTGAAAACATCTTCGGCGCTGCTTTAACAAATTGCCCGACCGATATTTAAATAATAATAAAAATACAGTATATTTTTAAAATACGTAAATATTGTAGAATAATAATTAAAAAATACGTGTAGAATTCTTGGCTTAATGCAGGCGAAATGAGTCGTTTCCGGATTTTATATTATGGACGGACGAAGCATTGTTTACTCCAAATGGGATTTTTAATTCCAAAAATTTCGTCCTTTGGAGTGAAGAGAATCCGCGTGCAATTAAGCGCACCGCTTTCCAGTATCGGTGGCAGCTACATGTGTGGGCGGGTATAATTGGAGATCAAATTGTAAATAGTTTTAAAAAGAAAATTAATTTATTTATATGCAACCAAAACTTATAATATTGTTATTTGTTACTTTTAGATCGAGCCGTATTTTTTACCTCCTCGTCTAAACGGAGAGCGCTACGCACATTTCTTAGAAAATGATCTTCCGCCGCTTCTGGAGAACTTACCACTTAACGTCCGGTTACAATTAATATACCAGCAGGACGGTGCTCCGCCGCATTTTTCACGTAACGCACAGCAGGTACTAAATAATCGTTTCGCGGGGCGTTGGATGGGTCGCGGTGGTCCCATTACCTGGCCAGCACGTTCGCCGGATCTGAACGTGCTGGATAATTTTGTTTGGGGCCATATAAAAGCTCAAGTCGAACCCGTGCGTGACGGTATTGTGGAGGAGGTTCGTGCTGCAATTATAGCGGCCTTCGATACAGTGACGCCCTATATGGCACAACGTGCAACGCAACAAATTGGTCGGAGAGCCGAACTTTGCCTACAGGTACAAGGGAGGCACTTCGAACAATTGTTGCATTGAGTTGTTGCAGTGGATTAGGCCTACCGGGGAAACCACTCTAAAAAAAATCGCGCCGTACTATCTACCTCGATAGGTGGTGAGAAAAAGATAGTTATATTTACTTCGTGTAATTATTTAATTTTAAATTCGTACCGTTATAAATATCGTTAAAATTAATATCTCCTCTCGCTCGCGCGTCGTCGTTCGTCTCGCTTCGTCGCACATCGTCGGCTCGCCTCACGCGCGCATTGTCGCCTCGTATCGCTCGCGCGTCGTTCTTATCACCGCCTTACGCGTCGTCGCCTCGTGTTGCTCGCGCGTCGTCGTTCGCCTCGTGTTGCTCGCGCGTTTCTCCTTGTCTTTTAAACAACCTGGGTCGGGCTTATACTCGCAACGTTAACTCCTTCTTAAAGGTACGCTCCCACTCGCGGAAATTTTCATAAATTTTTATTTCGCTTACAAATAAAAATTAAGCAAAACCGTATAGGACTTTTTGATTTCTCTTCCCAAGACCTACCTACTCGCGTAATATTCGACACATGGGGTGAGACACTCTGTATAATGTCTTGATGTTCGGTTGAATTTAATAATGCGTAGATTTCCTTTAGCTCGTTGTTGGCTCCCACAAAGTTCGTTCCATTGTCTAAATAGATATTATGAGGTATTCCTCTTCTTGCGATAAATCGACGTAACGCTGCTAAGAAACCGTCCGATGACAAATCACTCACGATTTCTAGATAGATTGCCTTGATGGTCATGCACACGAATACACATATATAGACCTTTATTCGAGTCCGGTTTCGATACTTTTTCTCCTTTATATAAAGCGGTCCGCAAAAATCAACTCCGGTGTTAGTGAAAGATGCTGTTTCACATACTCGTGATGCTGATAAATTGCCCATTTTGTATTCAGTTGTTTTTGCAACAAATCGATGACATCGTACGCATGAACGGACGATTTTTCTGACTTGATTTTGTCCGTCAAGTATCCAAAATTTGCGACGTATAATGTATAATGTCGTTCGAATTCCCGCGTGATGATGACTTTCATGCGCATCACGTATGATTTTGTCCGTTAGTTGATGTTTACTTGGAAGTAAAATTGGATGTTTTTGAGCATATGTCAATTTAGAATTTTGTAATCGACCACCTACTCGTAGTGTGTCATGTTCGTCTAGAAACGGATTGAGGTAAATCAGTTTACCTTTGTACTGCGTGTTATTTGTTTCGAGTATTTTAATGTCGTCTGCAAAATGCGCGGCTTGTAACAATTTTAATACCCGTATTTCAGCTTGTTCTATTTCTGTTATATCTAGCGCTCCGACGTGTTTGTTGTTTGCTTTAAAACGAAGACAATAAGCTATAATGCGGCATAATTTTGAAAAAGTAGAATATTTCTGGTTCATGGAAAATAGTAATCAAACACGTGTTAGTTTTTAATTCAGGTACGTCAATGATCGGTACAGTTTCGCTGTACCATTTATCTTTTTTCATTGTCAACCAGGTAGGTCCCTGAGGCCATAATTTATTTTGTAAAAAAGCGTTTGGCGTTTGTCCCCTAGATATCGCATCGGCGGGATTGAACTCTGATTTTATGTGCCGCCATTCGACGGAATTAGTATTGTCTACTATTTCAGTGACTCAATTAGCTACGTAAGTTTTAAGAAGATGAGGTGGCGTTTTGAGCCATTGCAAAACTATTGTTGAATCACACCAAAATATTATTTTGTTAGGCATTAAATTTAGAGTTTTATTGATTTCCGTCAATAGCCGCGTTAACAACAGAGCACCACACAATTTGAGCCGTGGTATGGAAAGAAATTTTAAAGACGCGACTCGTGACTTTAAGCATATTAATTTAATGGTGTTTTATTATCATTTCCGACAGACCGGATGTATATGCATGCACCATATCCAACTTGACTGGCATCGCAAATACCGTGTATTTGAATATCGCGACTGTTATATACCGATACTTTGCGATTAAATGAAAGCGATGCATAGTTTTCAGTTGTTTAACAAACTCCGTCCATTCGGTGTAGCTTTCTTGAGAGATAGATTCGTCCCAATGGACTCTGGATCGCCAGATATCCTGCATGATTTTTTTCGCGAATAATATGATCGGGCCCATCAAACCCAATGGATCAAAAATTTTTGCGATCTCGGATAAAACCTTTCGTTTAGTTAATGAACCGTTTATTTTGATTGGATGAATGGTATAATGAATTTTGTCATCGTGCGGATTCCACGTAACACCTAAAGTTTTTAATGCCAAGCTTGCGTCTAATATCAAGTTTTTATGTAAATATTCATCAGACAAATTATCGAGTACACGTCGATCGTTCGATGCCCACTGACGAATGTTGAAACCGCCTCGTTTTAATAATTTAATTACTTCGTCTTTAATCGCGCGCGCGCCTTCAATGGTGTTATCTCCAGATAATAAGTCGCCGACGTATAAATGATTTTTAATGACCTCGGCCGCTCGCGGATAGTTTTGTTGTTTATCGTGAGCTAATTGTTTTAATACGCGTATTGCCAGAAATGGTGATGATGAGACTCCGAACGTTAAAGTATTTAATTGGTATGTTTGTATCTTTCCGCCCTCGCGCCAAAGAATGCGTTAGTATCGACGATCTTCTTCATTTACCAGTACTTGTCTGTACATCTTTTCGATGTCAGCTAGTATGACATATTCGTAAGTGCGAAAACGGATCAAATGTAAAAACAATGTATCTTGAATGGTCGGCCCTACCATTAAAATATCATTAAGCGATTGACCGTTACTCGTTTTAGCCGACGCGTCGAAAACGACTCGAACTTTCGTGGTGTTGCTCGATTCTTTTATTACGACGTGATGAGGCATGTAAAAACCATTATCGTCAATATCTTCTACCTTAGATATATGTTTTAAATTTTTATATTCTTCGATTACTTGTGTATATTCGTGTTTTAAAGTAAGATTCATATTAAGTTTCCGTTCTAATGTTAGTAAACGTTTAATTGCTATGGACCGAGATTCTCCGAGTTGTTTGTTTGATTCGCGAAAAGGTAAATGCACTATATAACGCCCGTCATGATTCCTAGATACCGTTTTTGTAAAAAATGTTTCGCAATCTGCCTCTTCTTTCGATATTGGTTTGTCTATCGGAATCTCTTCAATTGTCCAGAATTTAGTTATCAAGTTTTCTAAATTTGTTAAATGACATGTCGACGTGTGTGGTTTATTTCGTTCGAACGTTTCCCCGGCGACTACCCAGCCCAGTCTAGTTTTCTGTAAATATAAATCGCGACGGTCTTGCGACAAATTAACCTGGCCGACGGAAAATAACGACATGGTCGCACCCGATCCCAAAAACAAATCTATGGCAGCGGGAACGTAAAATTCTGGATCTGCTAGTTTTAAATTTGCAGGGATTTTTATTGATTCTCGTGGAAAAGTATCGGACGGAATTAAATCTGAAATCACCGGAATTGTTAAACAAGTTAATTCTTTTGAAAAATCGTTATGTATGGATTGTATCATTATTCGTACTATTCCTTTTGATACTGTGCCCGTGGAATTTATCGTGTTAATTGGTAATTTATGTTTTTCTGTCTGTAATTTTAACCGTTTTGCTATAGTTTCAGTGATGAAATTTGCAGTAGCGCCGGTGTCTAATAAAGCGCGACCCCTAATACAATTTTTATGCTTATCGTCGTATATATAAACTTGCGCGCTTGTCAACAGATGTGAAGATAGCCTATTTGATATCGCGGAAAGACATGTTTTTTCTTTATCAACTAAATCATATAGTCATGCTTCCTTTCCTTCTTTTTTTTGTTTTATGTCGGAACAATTACCAGACGGATAATTGTCTATATGCAAAAGAGTGTTATGACGTTTGTGGCACCGTGAACAAGCTGAATATTTACACGGTCTTTGACGATGATTGTTTAGACAATTGTAGCAAACCTTTGCGCTTTTGACTGTATCGATCCGTTTTTGTACCGGCATTTGTTTGAATGTGTCACAAAAATAAAATGGATGCTGTTTAGTTTTACAAATAAAACAATTTTTTGAAGTATTCACCATGAAAGCTCGATTTGTAGAAAGAAATTTCCTTTTTTTAGATGCCGGTTCAAATTTGTTCTTTTCGCCGTCGGAAGCCTTGAGACGATCTTTTTTTGACGCGCTTACCGCAGTTTTATATAAAAATTCGTATAATTTGTCGGGGGTTAGTACTTCGTTTCGTTCGAGCGTTGCTTCCCATTTTTCTGCCGTTTGTTTAGGTAATTTAGTTTCTAGAATATGAGTGATAATTTCCTTTTAACTTCATAGGCACGCTCTAACAGCTCCCATGTCTTTCCGTAATTTAATTTGTTTACCGCAAACATTGTAACTTTATTCGCCGCGTCGCCCGTGAGTGCCGATTTCAAATAATGCAATTTATCGAGATCTAATAAATCTGTCTGCGAGCCAATCATATCGTGAAACGTATTTTTGAAATCAAGCCATTTTTCGTAACTTCCATCGAACGTAGGTAACGGCGCTTTGGGTAATTTAATTCTCCGTTTACGTGAATCTGATGTCAAACTTGCCGTTTCTGGAAGCTGGATGCTGATTTTCATTGTTAGAGCCGCTAGAGCTTGCGTTATCTAGGCCCGTCGCGTTTAGACTTTCATCAATCTTTCCGGCTAACGTGTAAAAACGATCTTGAATTTGATCAAATTCCGTTGTATGCACATCGTTGGGATCAAGTAATGCTAGCTCATCTTGATATTCTTCGAACGCGTTATAAAGTGTTGTTAAACGGGCTAAACGTAACTTTAACGTAGCGTTGGACAATGTCCCTTTCTCAAATAAATTTGACAAATTCGTAATTTGTAATTTCAATGATGTGCGTTTTTGAACAATGAAACGAATCCTATCCGGCATGGTGACGTGTTAGATGTAATAAAATATATAATTAAGTACTGTCCTTATTTTTCGACGACGATGACGTCCTTACGGTTTGCGACGGAATGAATCTGCTTAGCCTTGTGGTCGAGCCGTCTTACGTCCTGCCTTAGATCAGTGTCTAACGAACCCGTTCGTAATACTTGTGAATCAGAGGTCTTGATTGTGCACAGACCTCACAGGAGGCACCAAATGTGTTATAGTCAAAGTCAACAAAATTAATGTTCACAATGTTCTTATAGTCTGTTTTATTTTAATTTCTTTATACAACACTCGTCGACGAAGTTTCGTTATAGTTATTCGGTACGCGAATTGTCTGTGATTTATATTCATTCGCAACACCGTTTATTAGAGTTCTTCCCGCATTGTGATATCTCACAATTTTTCGCGTAAGAAGACTCGTTATGAGATGTGATCTCAATTCGATTTTATACTTTGTGATAACTTATTAAAGTTATTAATATCGCACTTATAGAATCGCTTCGAACCGCTATATTGCGACCATAACACCGAGACGCTTCTCTCGAGACCCAGAAACCGACTGACCGACGATTGCTCGTTCCTGTCCTAGACGGAAGTTTTTCGCGGATATTAGGTGACGTTTCTGATTCGTAGTTGAATTTTTTGTCTCGTCTTGGGCCTGTCTCTTATTGGGTGTTAGTATCGTTCGCATAAATCTGTCCGTCTGCGCGGCGTCGATCCCCTTAAACCGTGACGAAAGATATCGCTTTTTATGACTCTAAGTCGCCGTGCTATCTTCCCCATTGTCTCCCTTGCCTAGCAACAGCCCGGCTTGGCAACGGGAGCTCTTTCGTCAGCTTCCGCTGACGCAGCGTTGCATCATCTCCTGGATGATGCACCGGGAAGTCCCGTCTTAAAGACAAAGGGCTGATAAACCACAAAGGAACTTCCTTTGTACTTCTCTGCTGGCGACGCGTCGGAGCGTCAGTCCAGCACCAGAAGTCGTACCTCGCACACGCGACTAGTTTTATATCGAATCTTACCGTTCTTTATTACTTTGTAATTTTCTTGTAATTTTCTTTTATTGAGTTTAAAATTATATTTCATTAATTTTTATTCTTGGGTATTTTATTGTGTTCCCTGCGCGCTTCCTAACCCGCGAACCTGTGAGATCCCAAATATATATACTTGTAAAAAAAGTTTCAAATTTAAATATTTTTTAGATTTTACTGAGGACAAATTAAACATCGGTTTAAGTAACACGCCTATGAGTTCTATGACAAAAGATCATGCTCAATATGAAAATTTATATTCTCATGGTAACAGAGGATTTTAATAAAATAAAAATAGAATACTGAGAATTATAGATATTAATTATTATAAATATTTTATTTGTTTCAGAATTTAAGAAATAAATGTTAACAAAATAAAATAAAATAATATATCAAATAAATAATTTAGAACATAAAATAGATATGTACAAAGAAAACCAAAATTTAAATGAATCCTGTGCGACAAAGAAAAGAAATATTATTAAATATTATTTTTTAGTTAACTATTTTTCGATTGGTTGGAGGGAATAATGCACACATTATGATGAGAAATATATTTAAGACAGCTATCACGGATAAATTGGCCACAAATTTTAGTTGGACGGGAAAGAAAAACAAAAAACCTTTTAAAGATTTAGAGATTTCTAAATTGATGATACGTAAGTATTTTTTTATTCTGGTTTTTAGGCTTTTGGTCACTGGCTTCAGAAGGAGTGGAGGTTTTCGATAAAAAGCCGCGTTGAGAGTCTTTGACGTTTCGCAAATATATTATTTTTTATATTTTGTTACTAGTTTTGATGCTAACAAATGTATTATTTATATTTCAGAAGCTGTTCGTATTCTTTATGATGATATTACAGAAAGTGATTTTGCTGACTACGCTTCTAAGTGGCTTGCACAAGCCAGTGTAAGAGTGCAAAGAAGAAATTAATACTAATAAATAAATATATAGAATTTTTCCTGTATGCCTAACACTTAAGTTTTAGATAAAGCGCGAATTTTATTTTTGGATGTAACGTTAAGGAAAGAAAGACTTTATTACATAATTTTGTTCACATGTTAACACGTACGTTTATATATTAATATTCTATAGAAATATATAAGACAATCTTTATGTAGGGTAAGACAATAAACTAAAATTTGTTTCTCTGTAAAACAAAGAGAATAAAAGTTTTTATTTGTTATTTAGTAATTATTATGTACACTATTTACAACCTTACCTGTAAAACAAAGAAACGACAATTAAAGTTTATCGCTCTGAACTTTTATAATTTGTATTCACTCTAACTCTTTAGGTTATTCTATTACAAAGGGAATCTTAATACTAACCTAATCTTCCTGTCATTAGCATTTATTCTAGTCTCTTTATTATAGTCATTCCCCTCCTCTATCTAATGATGATTAAGGCGCACAAAACATAAAGGCGCGCAAAGCATAAAAAGCGCGGCACCTTTAAATTAAAGAAAGTATACTTTCTTTATATATAGTTTATATTTGCATTTCTAATATAAAAATAAATAATTGCAATCGTAAAAGTCGCATTTTATTAATTTAAATTAATAAACATTAAATATACAGGGTGTCCCAGACCAGTGTATTTTATTTTTAATGGTAGGTAGAACGCGTTGAGAAAAATCGAAAAGTTTAATAGCATTTTGTAAAATTCTCATTCGTTTCCAAAAAAATTAATAAAATATTAATAGGTAAGAGGGACAAGGAAACTGCGAGCCGTGCGAGCGAGAAACAAGCACCGGCGTATCGTCGCCTCGCCTCACTCACGTATCGTTGCTTCGCTTCGCTCGTGTATCGTCGCTTTGTGTCACTCGCGTATCGTTGCTTCGCTTCACTCTCTGCGCGCTAACTCCGCCCATTCTCTTCGGAATACTCGCCGGTGCTTGTCTCTCGCTCGCACAGTTCGCAGTTTCCTTGTCCCTCTTATCTATTAATATTTTATTAATTTTTTCGGAAACGAATGAGAATTTTATAAAGTGCTATTAAACTTTTCGATTTTTCTCAACGCGTTCTATCTACCATTAAAAATAAAATACACTGGTTTGGGACACCCTGTATATATACAGGGTGTTCCAGACATAACGAAGGATACAGGAAGGATAGATAGTATTGATTGAGACAAGTCCCGTACCATTTTGCAAAATTCTCAACCGTTATTGAGAAAAAAATTAAAATGTATAAATTGTATAGGCGTAAGAGCGACAAGGAAGCTGCGCGTGAGTGAGCGCGACAGGCGAATGGCTAGAAATGGCGCCGTCGCCTGTCGCGCTCACTCACGCGCAGCTTCCTTGTCGCTCTTACGCCTATACAATTTATACATTTTAATTTTTTTCTCAATAACGGTTGAGAATTTTGCAAAATGGTACGGAACTTTTCTACTTGTCTCAATCAATTCTATCTATCCTCCCAGTATCCTTCGTTATATCTGGGACACCCTGTATAATAATATTGAAACATTACATTGCTATATTATAACAATATTAAATTACAATGTTTCAAAAAGCGAACATTTCATAGTTGCTGTAATATTACATTAATATTGTTACAATATTTCACAATGTTTTTGCAATGTTACAAACTTACCGAAAAATTTTGCTGCAATATTGTTACAATTTTGCTGTGCTGTATGGGTATTGAGGACTAAGGTTGTTGGCTTTATCTGATTTTCGCTCGTTCACAAAAAGCATACATCACATGTTGATTCCTCGCGTCTCATATCTGCATAGCTTTTGCATGCACAATGACTACAATCTTTATCGACTTTTGTTTCTGAAACGCAGCGTGTTGGTAGCTTGATTAGATAGTAAATGTGTAGAGGAGGATAAAAGGAGAGTAGTGAAGAGGGAGATAAGATGGGAGTGAGAAAGAGGGTAGGAAAAGAGGGTAAAAGAGAGGTGTGATGTGAGGGTGGAAGAAGGGAGTGATTAAAAAAAAATTAAAGTGAGGTGAGAAGTTGAAGGTTAGAAAGACAGTAGGTAAGTAAGAAAAGTGTGTGAGAGAAAGAGAGGGAGAGAAGGTGGACACGGTGAAAAAAAGAAAGGGAAGAGAGGGGAAGCGGAGATGCTGGATAGGAATAAAGAGAAGGGAATGGAGAGAGGAAGAGAGAAAAAAGTGGAGTAAAAGTAAAGGGTTTGGTGGAGTAATAGAAAAACGATTTAAAGAAAGATAGAGAAGGAGGAGAATAAGAAGAGGAAGATATAAGAAGACGGAGAAAAAAAAACAACACTGAATAAGACTGGAGTGTTACACCGCAGCCGGTGCGCGGGGCCCGTCCTTCGAGGAACCTCGGACTAGTGCAAAAATGAGGGAGGCTTTTAATATTTAGACAATTTTTACTCTCGATTACAGTTTTTCTTACTTCCTTATTTTTTCCTTTCACCACACTCGGTACGCGACCCGGTGCTATCGCACTATCTTGGCTCCGCGAGGTCTCTCTTTATCACGGCACGCGACCGAGCTCACATTGCATGAGATATTACGGATCCGACGACACACAGTCTTTTGTTTTCACTTACTCACTGCCTCGTGAGTGACGACCCGCGAGTATTTAATGATGACGTTGGGCCTCGGCGTCATCAGGTTGCATTGCCGAACTCGGTTATTCAATGAATGCAACCTCATCAATTTCGGCAATAAGTTCTCGCAACTGTTTCTCCTTTTGTTTATTGTTACTTAATTTCCTTCTGTTTATTATTACTTAATTTCTTAACTGTTTTTCCTTTTGTTTTATCTATCTATAGCTCAAGGTGGATTACTGATACAGCATCACCTGATTTCGATCTGTTGCGAGATCTTATGCCGAAATACTTTAAATAATATTATGTGTTGTAACAGGTCTCGGGTTACAACAGAAGAGAACAGAACAAGGTAATAAACAAAGAAGAGGAAAACATACAAAGATAAAAGATAAATATGGAGAAAAGACAGGAAAGATTGTTGAAGGGAGGTAGAGAGAGGAGCGATAGTGTAGTAAGGATGGAGGATTATTTAAAAAGGAAAAGGGTGGAAGGAGAACAAGAGGAGGAAAGTGAGCTAACAAGGATTAGAAAAGAAATAAAGACGATAGATAAAAGAGGAGGAAAAGAACAAAAGGGAAGTATAGAAGGAGAAATATTAAAGATGATAAGAGAAATGAGAGAGGAGATGAAGAGAGGGATAGAGAAGTTAAAAGATGATAATAGAGGAGTGAAAAAGAAATTAGAAATGATGAGAAAGAAGGAAGAGGAGGAGGATAGAGAGAGAAGTAATAAAGGAAAGATTGATAGAATTAAAGAAGAAGGTGAAGAAAGAAATGAGAGAGCGAGGAAACGAGGAATAAAATGGAAAAGTGGGAGAAAATAATGGAAGAAAGAGAAAGAATAGAAAGAAAGAAGAATATAATTATAAAAGGAGTGAAGAATACGGAGGACAGAAGAAATATGGATGGGGAGATAAAAGAGATAATAAAGAAATTAAAGATAGAAGTAAAGGTAAAAGAAATAAAAAAAATTAAGGATAAAAATAATAAAATAATTTTATTAAAGATGGGAAATAAAAAAGAAAAAATAAAAGTGTTAAAAAGTAAGAAAAAAATGAAGGGTAGAAATACAGGGTGTCTCACCCCATGTGTCGAATCCGTTAGGAATAGATAAAACTCGGGTAGACAAATAAGAAAGTCCCACACCATTTTGCAAAATTCTCAATGGTTATTGAGAAAAAAATTAATTTGTCTAGCGCAAGAGCAACAAGGAAGCTGCGGGCGAGTAAGCGTGACAGGCGAATGGCTAGGAATGACGCCGTCGCCTGTCGCGCTCACTCACGCGTGGCTTCCTTATCGCTCTTGCGCTAGACAAATTAATTTTTTTCTCAATAACCATTGAGAATTTTGCAAAATGGTGTGGGACTTTCTTATTTGTCTACCCGAGTTCTGTCTATTCCTAACGGATTCGACACATGGGGTGAGACACCCTGTATATGAATCCAGGAGGATAGATCATGAGAGAAGAGAAAAATAGAAAGAAACCTGAGAGAGATGGCAAGATCGGAAAGAGAAAAGGGAAGGAATGTATGGTTAGGATAGAAGAAAATTAATATTGATGGTAGTTGGTGGTGGTGGAACCAACATAAGAAGGATTGGGTAAACGAAAGGGGGAAAAGAAGGAAGAAGGAAGAACAGGGGGAAGGAAAGAACGAGGGAAAAGAAAGAGCAACATAAGAAGGAGGGAGGAAACGGTAGAGGATAGAATGGGGGAGAAGGAGGGAGAGTAATGAAGGAGGATGAGGGGAGAGAGAGGGAGAGAAAAGGGGAGGAGTGAGAGAGAAGAAAGAAAGGAGCAAAGAAGTAAAAGACAAGAGAAAATTAAAATAGCATTCTGGAATGTGGCGGGATTAGGAAACAAGGACAAAGATTTTTGGAAGAGATTGAAAAAATGGGATATAATGTTCCTGTTAGAGACATGGGTGGAAGAAAAAAGATGGAAGGAAATAGAGAGGAAGTTGCCAAGAGAGCACACATGGAGAGTACAATGAACGAGCAGAAGAAATAGAAAAGGAAGGGCAATGGGGGGAATGGTAATAGAAATAAAAAAAGGGATGGAGTTAATGAAGAAGGGAAGGGGAGAGACGGAAAGGGAGGAAATTATGATGGAAAAGATAAGGATAAAAAATAAAATATGGAATTTAATAGGGGTATACATGAATGAGGAAGAAGAAGAAAAATGGGAATGGTTAAAAAACTGGGATAAAGGGAGGAGAAAAGATAGGGAAAATAATAATTGGGGGAGATTTTAATGCGAGACCGGGGAAGAAAAAGGAAAGAATACAGGAAGAAGGAGAGAAGGAGGAGGAAAGAAAAAGAAAATTTCAAAATAAAAAAATAAATAAGAAGAGATAAAAAATTATTAAAATACTAGAGGAAACAGGATGGTTCATCACGAACAGAAGATTGGAAGGAGAAGAAGAAGGAAGGTGAACATACGAAGGGCCAAGGGGAACATCAGTAATAGATTATGTAATAGGGAATGAGGAGACATGGGAAGAGATAGAAGGAATGGAGATTGGAGACGAGGTAAACTCGGATCATTTTCTAATTGAGATAAAAATTATGGGAGAAAAAAAAAGGGGGAAGGAAAAAAAGGAGAAAAAAGGAGATGGAACGAAGAAGGGAAAAAGGATTTTAAAGAGAAGGAGGAGGAAATATGGGGAGAGGAAAAGGAGATGGCGGAATGGAAAAGAGCGAAAGAGAGAATTAATGAAATACTAGAAGGGGGACAAGATAAGAGAGAATACAAACAAGGAAGAGGGTGATGAGATGGAGAGTGCAGAAGAGAAAAGAAAAAAGTAAGAAAGGCTTTAAGGAATTGGAGAAGAGAAGGGGGAGGAAGAGATGAATACAGAAGGATGAGAGAAAAATTCAAAGAATTATGTAAAAAAAAAAGAGAAAAGAGGCAGAAAGATGGGTGGAAAAGATAAAAATGATAAAAATGCAGAAGCAGATTTGGGAGTTCATAGGAAAAGAGAGAAAGAAGAAGTAAGAAGGAGAGAAAAGATGGAAATGAGAGAATGGGAAAAATGTTTCAAAAATATAATGGAAGGAGTGGATTATAGAGTGGTAAAGAGAAGGAGAGTGGAGAAAAAAGAAATGGTAGATGACAAATTGAGTAAGGAAAAAGTAAAAAAAACATTTTAAAAAATAAAGAAAGAGAAAGCGGTAAGAGGAGACGGAATACCAGGAGAAATATGAAAATATGGGGGGGGGAGAAAGATAAGGACTGGATATGGGAAACATGTAACAAAATTTGGAAAAAAAGAAATGGATAAATAAATAGGAGGCGGGTACAGTAGTGCCAGTAAAAAAGAAAGGAAAAAGAGACAAAGTGGAGGAATTTAGAGGAATCACGATAATGCCGACACTTTATAAGATATACACAATGATACTGAAAGAAAGATTACGGAATGAAGTAAAAAAAAGAGGATCTTGAATGAAGGACAAGCAGGATTTAGAAAAGGGATGGGGGCAATTGATAATGTATATACAGGGTGTCCCAAAGATACGTATGGAGCCGGAAAGAGAAGATAGATCTCGTTAAAACAAGACGAAAAGTCCTATAGTGTTTTAAGATATTTTCAATATTAACTGAAATAAAAATTAAAATGTAATACGCGTGCGAGCGACTAGGACGCGCGGAATAGAGCGTGCGCGCGACAGACTGCGGCGAGTAACTTAAAGCGAATGGGCGGAGTCCGCGCGCGGCGAGCGAGACGCGGCGACAATCGTGCGAGCGAGTCGAGGCGCCAACGCGCAAGCGAAGTAAAGCAACCACGCGCGAGCTAAACGAGCGAAATAAAGCATCTACGCGCGAGTAAGATTAATTTCTCAAGTTTAATTATTTTTAATAGGAAACGCTATCGTTTCCATACCATCTTGTAAGGAGGTAGATAGCACGGTGCGTTTTTTTTAGAGTGGTGTCCCCGGAAGGCCTAATCCACTGTGAAAAATTCAACGCAGCAATTGTTCGAAGTGCCGTCCTCGTGCTTGTAAGCAGAGTTCGGCTCTCCGAACAATTTGCTGCGTTGCTTTCTGGGCCATCTCTGGAGTGATCGTGCTGAAGGCGACTACGACGCGTCACGCACTTCTTCTTGCATACGATTGCGCACATTTTCAATTTGTGATTTCACGTAGCCCCACACAAAATAATCTAATACGTTAATATCGGGCGAACGTGCTGGCCACGCAATCGGGCCGCCTCGCCCTATCCATCTGTCTGGAAATTGCGCATCCAAAACTCGCCGTGCGCGAAGCAAGAAATGCGGCGGGGCACCGTCTTGTTGGAAAATTAAATTTCGCCGCGTTTGTAGCGGAAGGTCTTCTAAAAGATTGGGCAATTCATTTTGCAGGAAGTTTTCATATTTCTCTCCATTTAAATACGGTGGAAAAAAATACGGCCCTAGCTGAGAATAGATAAGAAAAATATTACACATAATTTTTTTTCAATTTTTTAAATGAGTTCAACAAGTTAATTTGTATGTATACGAAATATTTACAATCGTATTTCCGATTGCTCCTGCCCACACGTTAATCTTCCATCGAAATTGGAAGAATCCCTGTCGAACTGCACGCGGATTTTTACGAGCCCATAATACGTAATTTTCAGAGTTAAAAATACTGTTCGGCGTAAATAGGGCCTCGTCCGTCCATAAGATTTGTTCGGGAAATAATTCATTTCTCCGACATTGAGCAAGAAAGCCTACAATAATTTTATTTATAATTTTACTTTATTAATGTTAATAAATTTTATAAATTTAATTACCTGTATAAAAAGCCACACATTCTGCTTCGTCGCGCGGAAGAAGTTGCTGCACCCGATGATAGTGGAACGGGTGCAACCCTTCTTCTTTCAACACGCGGTAGACCATGGACCGCGAAACACCAATTGTACGTGATACTGTTTGCAGTAGAATCTATAAAACTTAAATCGTCACAGAGTTTAAGTACATTGCGGCACACAATTAAGAAACATTTGGAAGCACTTAAGAGTTTAGGACGACAAAGAGAAGGTTATGATGATCTTTTAATAAATTGTGTGGTAGCGTCATTGGATCCCAGAACGAAAAGAGACTGGGAATTGCTGTTGGCGGCAAAAGTAAATTATCCTAGATATGAAGAACTTGATAATTTCTTAGTTGCGCGCATTAGAGTGTTGGAATCCCTCAGGGGACCAACGGAATCAATAACATCGATAACCCAAGCAAGTTCAAAGTCGAAAATAAAAGCGAATGCGGTGCGATCACATCACACTTCGATGACGGGACAAACATGCCTGATGTGTAATGAAAAACATTCTTTTTTTAAATGTATGAAATTCAAAACAAGTGACATTGCTGATAAATATGAAGTAGCTAAGAAACATCAGTTATGTTTGAACTGTTTGAAGCCGAATCACAAAGTGATAGATTGTAAGAGTCAAATAAATTGTTTCAAATGCCACAAGAGGCATCACACGTGGCTGCATCGTGAGCAGTCAACAAGCGAAAAGGCAAATGAGGAAGCACACTCGGAAAATGTAAGAAACGCAACAGCGTCAACAAGTGGCATGCAGATGTCTATGCCAAGCCAAGCGATATCGCATTTTTTAATTGCAGAGGCAGTAAAGCTCTCACAAATATTATTAGCTACAGCCCGAGTGTGGGTCATCTCACCTAAAAATCGAGCAGTCCGTGTTAGGGCGCTGTTGGACCAAGGGTCCACATGGACATTTATATCTCGCGATCTTGCGAAACTGTTAGGGATTAGAATCACACCCATCGCCACTTCGCTTACTGGTGTGGTTGATACAAAGATAGAAACAGTCTCATCGGTTGCTAAAATTAGTATCGCCACGACTGCACAAGGAGATAAAGCCTTTGAGACTGTCGCGTTGGTGCTGCCAAAGATCACTGCGTACACACCCGATTGTAAAGTGCCACGGCAAACATGGCCACACTTAGCTAATTTAAAGTTGGCCGACGATCCATCAAATGAGGATCCTATTAACATGTTGATCGGCGCTAATTTTTGCGGAGATAAACTTGTAGACGGATTAATTAAAGGCCATCGTGGAGAACCATTCGCACAAAATACAGTGTTCGGATGGATGGTATGTGATCTAGGCAGATCAGAACTAAACAGAAAAACTATAATTGCATCTCACCACTGCGTTTCGAATCACGAATTAAATGAATCGTTAAAACAATTTTGAGAAGTAGAGGACATTCCGAGGCAATCGATAGCGTCTGAGGAAGATACGTGGTGCGAAAAGCACTTTCGCGAGACACATTCCCGTGATCGCGACGGACGTTACATTGTTAGAATTCCATTCAAGTCTCCCTTACCTTTAGATATTGGAGAATCGAAACATATAGCGGAAATGACGTTTAAGAAAGTAGAAGCCCGAATGGCCCAAAACGCGATATATTGGAAACTCTATAAAGATTTCATGAAAGAATACAGAGAGCTAAATCATATGTGCTTATTGCGCGATCTCCCCAGTGAGTTAGCGACAAATGTCAGGCCGGTGTTCTTAGCGCATCACCCGGTAATTAAAGAGAGAAGTCAAACTACAAAGCTTCGCGTAGTTTTCAACGCGTCAATAAAAACGACAAATCGTACATCTTTTAACGATCACATGTATACCGGGCCGTCGTTGCAAATCGACTTATTTACCGTTTTATTGAATTGGAGGTCATATCGATACGTGTTCTCAGCCGATGTGGCAAAAATGTATTAGCAAATTTGCATTGATTTGAGAAATGTACCGACTCAGTGCATACTTTGGCGTGACTCACCGGAGATGCCAATGGAAGAATATTGTTTGTTAATCGTGACGTATGGCACTCGGGTGGCGCCATTTTTGGCATTGCGCGTGATGGGTCAGCTCGTGGAGGACGAGGGTAAGAATTTTCCCGCGGGCGCGCGCGTTCTGCAACATAATGCGTTTGTTGATGATATCTTGTTTGGGGCGCATGATAAGGATAGCGCGATATGTACACGACGAAAAGTTGAGAGTTTGCTAGGAAAGGGTAAACTTCGCGCGAGAAAATGGGCAAGTAACGCACCGGAATTACTCGCAGGGATCGACGCGTCTGATCACGGCCTCGCGTGGAATACACCGGTTGCCGAGGGAGAAGGCCTCAAGATATTAGGAATCACGTGGAAACCAAAGGTTGACGCGTTCGAGTTTAGAATAAACTTTACATTACCACAAAAGATTGCAAAGCGTACAGTTCTTTCGGTTATATCGCGCATGTTCGACCCAATGGGGTGGATATCGCCGGTAACAATAGTAGGAAAAATGTGGATGCAAACGCTGTGGTGCGACAGTTATACATGGGATGAACCATTGCCAAGCGAGATAGCCATGTCAATAATTGAATATTTTAAGGCATTAGAACAAGTAAAAAAAGTTACTCTTCCAAGGTAGACACGTTATGAAAGTTGTGCTAAATTTATTTATTTAATAAATTGAAAAATCATAAAATCAAGATTCACAAACAAGAAATTGCTCATTATCGAAGTCGGGGATGAACCCGCGACTCTGCAAGGAACGAAATAACCAAAAGAAATTTTACACCGGCTATAATTTAGCACAAATCAAATTCAAAACGCAAAGAGAAAATACGCATACGGTTCGCAAGAAGGGAAACGCAACGCAAACGGAACGCGAGAGAGATACGCAACGCAACGGAACGCGAGAAAGATACGCAACGCAACGGAACGCGAGAAAAATACGCAACGCAACGCGAGAAAGATACGCAACGCAACGGAACGCGAGAAAGATACGCAAGCAACCGAACGCGAGAAAGATACGCCACGCAACGGAACGCGAGAAAGATACGCAACGCAACGGAACGCGAGAGAGATACGCAACGCACGCAACAGAACAGAACGCGAGAGAGACACACAGCGCACGCAATAGAACGCAAAAAAATACTCTGGGCTGCCGGCACGCGGCGATACAATGCCCACTTCCCGGTATCCCACCGAGAACGGATCGGCTTCCGAACTTTCCTAACATGCGCGCAGGACGTGTCACGACACTCGCGAATTCCTGCTCGAACCTCCCCCCTTTCACCCCGGGGCTCCACGCAACACGCTCGCAAATACTCGCCGCATGCCGTCTTCACGTGATGGCTGCGACTCGACGTCCCACGTCGCGATGAACACAGCACTCCGCCGATTACAGCTTTTTCCCTCGGTGGCTGAATACACCCGGAGAGCCGGTATGATCCCACGGCGCGGCGGAATCCGTCGTCGCCGTCCTCGAATTCGCTCCGCTGCGGTACTCGCGCCGGCACCCCGTGCTGGTCACGTGATCGGTGGGTGATCGGCAGCTCCTCGGCGATTTTCTCAAAAGAGCTGTAGCACAGGATTGCCAGCCCCTGGCCGGAACCTGTTTATTAAAACATAATTAAATTTTCGATACCGGGCGACTCCTGGCCCTTCGTCACGAAACGGCACTCACGGTACGGCACGTGATAACCGCGTGCTCAACAGCTCGCCGGTCGCTCTCCCTCGTCGTCAGTTCCGCCGGGCGGAAAATTCATGTGAGACTCGCTCGGCGAAATCACTCAAGCCCTTCACGGGCGGAAAATCCATGGGAGAAGTCTTCCCTGTCGGCGACAGCCTCCGCACTACCTCGTCGTCGGTCCCGTCGGCAGAGTTCGGCACCTCGGTCTCCGTGCGACTAACTTGAGACTCGCGAACGGGCCCGTTGCCAGGCCAACCGCGCCGACGCAATACTCATTACGGTGTCGGTACCGCCAATTTTCGCGAGTCGGTAAATCGCCAGGTCGGTAAGCCGACACCGAAACCGCGAGATAACGCAGTTTTTCGTTACAAAGTAAGGAAACTGCGCAGCTGCATGGTTTTTCCGATGCGTCGGAGCGTGCATACGGCGCAGCAATCTATCTAAGGGTAGAAACCGCAGCGAGCGGTACACAAGTTATGTTACTTGCAAGTAAGACGCGGGTCGCTCCCGTAAAGCAATTAAGTATACCAAGGTTAGAGTTGCAAGCGGCTGTACTCTTAGCGCGGCTCACCGTAGCAGCTAAGAAGGCTCGATCATTAGCGCAACTGCCAACGTACTGTTGGACAGATTCAAGTGTAGTACTAGCATGGTTAAACCAGCATGCGTCGCGGTGGAAACAATTTGTGGCGAACCGGGTAGCAGAGGTGCACACGCTGCATCCGAACATTCCATGGCGACATGTGCCTACCGATACAAATCCGGCGGATTTATTGTCAAGAGGGAAATCGGTGAAAGAGTTGTTAGAATCAACCCTATGGTGGGAGGGTCCGCAGTGGCTTAGCCAGTTGAGTCAACGATGGCCTAACGATCTTATAAAAGAACACATAGAGACAGATTTAGAGAACAAATCAGTATCATGGGTCGGTCATCATGTACAAAATAAATTCGAGAATTCGCATTGTCTTTTCTTGCGAGTCTCTTCATGGAAAAGAATTTTACGTGTAATAGCACGCGTATTAAAGTTTACGGAATTACTTAAATGTAAAATTAAAGGGTACGCGAATCCGGTTACGACGATAACGGGGGAAAGTATTGTAGCGGCGGAAAAAGTAATAATTATCTATTTAAAAGGCATAATGTTTCCAGAAGAGAGAGACGCGCTTATTAAAAATCAGTCGCTAAGACGAACTAGTCGTCTTATAGCATTAAATCCCTTTGTACAGGATAACCTGATTTGAGTTGGAGGTAAATTAACTCGGTCTAATTTGGCATATAGAGAAAAACACCCAGTGGTGTTGTCGCGTCATAGAGTCACGTCATTGATTGATAATTGAAGACGCACATCGACGGTGCCTTCATGGAGGAGTAAAGCTCACTCTGAGCACATTAAGACAGTCGTATTGGGTACTCAGTCCGCGAGCTCAAGTAAAGACGGTAGTTCATCATTGCATTTGTTGGGCAAAAATTAGAGCAATCAGGGCGTGTAAATTAATAGCAGAATTGCCAAAATCGAGAATTACGCGGCCTCCTCGTATTTTTACAAATTGTGGGATAGACTACGCTGGCCTTCTGCAAGTGCGAATGGCAGGCGGACGTGGACATAAGGCACACCCTTGTTATTTAGCTATATTCGTGTACTTTGCTGTAAAGGCGGTGCATCTTAAAATTGCCACAGATTATTCCACAACGGCCTTTATTGCAGTGTTGCAAAGATTTGTATGGCGCACCGGCACGTATTATAAGCGACTGTGGGACGAATTTTTGAGGAGCAGCTCAAGAATTGCGACGAACGGTAGAGCAAATCAACAAGGATCCAGGACTGATGGATTATGTAACCAACAAACGCATCGAGTGGTCATTTAACCTCCCCGCAGCTCCACATTTAGGGGGGCTGTGGGAAGCGAGAGTCAAAAGCGTCAAATGACATTTGAAAAGACTTCTAGGAGACAGAACGCCCACGATGGAAAAGCTGGCAACACTAGTCTGCCAGATAAAAGCAGTGTTAAATTCACGGCCTTTAGGACCGTTAAATGATAGCATCGAGGACTATCAACCCCTGACGCCGGGGCATTTTCTAACCGATGATAGTTTAGTCGCTCTACCCCAACCATCTCTGATAGACGTACCAGAGAACAGATTGTCGAGATGGCAGCGAATCCAGAGGTGCATGGAGGAATTCTGGAGACAATGGTCATCGGATTACTTGCAATCGCTCCAACAACGCACCAAATAGAGACTCAAACGAACGAATGTGAAGACAGGACAAATGGTATTACTGCGGCAGCCTAACTTACCACCAACGAAATGGCTACTAGGCAGAATAACGGCATGTCACCCGAGTTCAGATGGCAAAGTGCGAACGATCACTGTGACAACAGCAAAATCCAGCTACTTGCGACCTATCACTCAAATAGCCTTGTTGCCGGTGGATTTGGCCAACATGGATAACGAGGAGCAAGGAAATCAGCGGGCACGCCCACAGGAGGAAAATGATGCTGAGGACATCGAGCGAGAAACTGATACTTTAGCGTAGAAATAAGTTAAAAGCGTGAGCAATGATTTAGATGCGAAATTATTAAGCTTAAGATTAGGTAGGACTCGTTGTGTATAGAACAATTGTTTTGAACCCGAGAGGTTCAAGACAGGCGGTCTTGTAAAGGATTATATTGGTTTAAACCGTGCGCGTCGGTAAAGGATTACGATTAGCGGAAGGCGTCGCGGCGAGCATGATCCGAAGCGAGTCGAGCCGATTGTTCGGCTTATCGAGTTAGAGTACGATAGCACGGTTAAGGGTTAGCACACGTGGTACAAAGAGCGCAGGAAAGAATTGTGATCAATTAATTAAGTATAAGGAGCTGTGAACCGGCATCAGCGACGGTGATTCGACCAGTGCTACGAATATAAACGGCGATCCTGTAATTCACGGACAGTAGAAAATAAAGACGGATCACCCGTTGCTCACGTGAACATTCCAGAGCAAGTCAAATTTGATTAAAACGCATTTTCTTTCACTAAGATCCCATGCATAGACGCACACAAATCTAATTTCAGGAGTAAATCCCAGAAATCTGGAAGATCGCTCCTTCCTAATTTGAATGCAGATTTATTTTTCGCTCCACTTTCTTCTTTGCTGTCACTTACATCTTTCTCCTTAACACTATCCTTATCTTTTGAATCCTTAGATTTGATTGGCACAAAATGTTCAGGGAAACTCTTAGCCAATAATATCAATAATTCTAAAATATGACTGTAATAACTCAATAAATTATTATAATAAAAATTTAAAATTGTTAATAGCTACTTTTATTTCGGTCTAAAAATATTTTTAATATACTGACCTGCAAACGGTAGGTGCTGCTTGTGGATGAATTGCGATAATGTTACCTTGTCTTTTAGATTTCTTACCAGCATGACGTATTATATAGAATACATTTACTCTACAACCAAGTGCAGCATCGATACTAATATTTAGCCACGATTGCGCATTATTTCTTTGGTCGAAAATCTTTGGAGCACTAAAAAAAATTAAAAATTACAATATATCGTGTATTATATATTTATTTTAAAATAAATTCTTATGTAGAAAAAAAAATCTTACCATAAATCCATAGGAGCATTTAATAATCTCTTTCCTTTAAATTTTCCTCCAAAATCTGCCATAATATCCTTATTCTCATCGTTACTTCTCTCCATGATACTCAATAATGCTTTTACTATTTACTTTCTCGTGCTGCTGTGATTGCAAAGATGTATAATAACTTTGTGAAGCCTAAGAGTGTTAATTTTTGGATTGTCAACAAATAGTAACACCAACAGACATGCCATCGATTCATGATCGAGTAATTGGCGGTCTTGTAATCGTAAGCCAGCGTCTTGAACTATATTTGTATCGCCGCGAGTATTCCAGTTATTCCATTGGGACCTTTGTGGTACTGCGTCAATTGCATATCGTGTGCCATTTCGAACTACAAATATATCGGAAAATTTTTTTAATAAAAGCAACTTATTTAATTGTATACAAATTATATGTATGTTAATATTGTATATTTAATTTAATATTAATTGTAATAAAAACTAACCTGTCCCTGAATTTATTAATACGCTCTGAACTATATTTTTGCATTAAATATCAACTACAATGAATTTTGTAACCTGAGATAACGGTTTCTTTATAACTCGGCGTATGGCGGGATATGGACTTGACAAGGAAACAAAAATGCAGACACATTAAGTAGGAAAACAAACAAAATACGTATATTTTTTGGCATAAGAACCCTTCCCCTGCGTGGGAGGAGGGAAAAGCCATCCACAAAATTGCATACACACAAAACTATATACATCAGACATTTGATCTGCGACCATGTGCGGTCCCGAAAGTGCAGCGCCTGCGCATGCGCTCTAAAAGTGGCACGGCACTTTATTCTCTATTAATGCAGCCCCGTCTCACCTCTACAATACATTTATCTGTCCTCTGAATGCCCGCAGATGCCATGCGTGTATAGAGTCCACGGACTAAACCTGACGAGCTTACCAAAAGGTGCCGTCGTCATGCTTCCACGGGCTGCCTCGTGCTAGACCGCCATGTTCTCGGCATGTTCCGCACAAGGCTTGCTTTCCTCACTCTCTTTTCCCAACTCCTTGCAGCTTCCTCAGGATCTCCTGCTACTGCAAAGCTTCCTCTGCGTCAGTCCTATTCAATAATAGTAGTACAAGGCACAACTCTTCTTTAATGCAAAAACTTCACACTCTTCGCTAGATCAGCGCACGAGACGTCCCTAAGCATGCTCAGCTTCTCCCCCTCTTTTTTGCCACGATCTCTTCTCCCCCTTTTTTCTGCAGGCCGACTCGCATGCACACAGTCCGCCGGTGGCGCCCGCAATGGTCAATGACCGTTCGGCAGCACATGCCGTCTTGCCGGGTAATACAAAATTCCGCTCAGTGATAATTGAGCCGAACACGCTCGAAGAAGCGGTATTGCTTTGAATAACATAATTAAGAAATCTTTCCTGCATCATGTTTCGATTACGTATTTCCAATTCTTTCCTTACATTTTAAGCTTCTTGAGCTAAATCGGGTGGAAGGACGGATATTTGAGATTCTTCAATGTCAGTTAAATTCTACAAAAATAATCTATTATTTTAATAATATTAAAGAAATAACAATTCAAGAAAAACAACGGCGAATTTAATTAATATACTAACGGCTTGTTGAAGAGAAAGTTGTAGATTTTGGAAGAAAACAGTGGCATCCACGGGATCCTCCGGGTTCGCTGATGTGGCCGCGTGTCGTTGTTGTTTCATGCGTTGTTGCGCCAAAACTTCTTCTTGTATCGCCGGAGGTAAAGCAGCCAAAAATTCAGGATTTACTTCAACTGGTCCGCTGAGTTCCTCGACCACAGAAGCCTGTGCACGCTGTCTCATACGTTGAAGTCTGTCAACATCATTAATTATTATTATAAACTAATACATATTATCCTATCTACAAAAATTGATGTAAGTACTGCCACGAAAGGGGACTTTCGTTTCCGACGGCGTAGTGAGTGGATGGGTGTATGACAGTGTGCCTGTGGAAATAAGGTTTTGGGAAAGGTTTTGGGAAATAAGAAGAAGGTGGTGGGCGAAAGGTGGGCGGGAGGGAAGGAGTAAGGAGGGGAAGTGGAGGGAATAGCGTGGGAAAAGGGCTGAGGGAGAAAATTGGGAAAACATAGGAGGTGAATTTTGAGGTTAGGAAGGCTTGGAATAAAGAACAAAGGCAGAGAGTTAAAACAAAGAAAGGGGGGAAGAAGAAAGGAAAAAAGAGACAAGGGGACAAAAGAGGATAAAAGAAAGGGCTGGGAGGAGGGTGGTTAAAGGGAAGAGAATAGTAGTAAAAAAGAAATTTAAGAAAATTGGGAATAAAAAGTAACGGGAGTAAACAGAGCAGAGAGGTTAGGAGGAAGTGACAGATAGTAAAAGGTGAGAAAAAGAGAAGAGAAACTGGAAGATAAAAAAAGGTTTTATAAGAAGAAAAAAAGGATAAAGTGATAAGATGAGTGAGGAGAAAAGAGAAGAAATTGAAGGGATGAAAGACATGGAAGGAGAAAGTGAAAAAGGTGTAGAGCAAAGAGAGAAGAAGAAAAGGAAACCTGGAAGGCCGCCGAGAGTGGAAGGCCTGATGAGGGAGAGAGCGAACAGCCTCCCCATCATGAAAGCATTCCAGAAGGCAGAAAAGAGAAAGGAGAGGCAAGAGGAAGGAGGAGAAAGGGAAGGTATGGAAGGATTTAAAAGAAGTAACAGGGTGTTAAGATCGCCGATAAAGGACATGGGGGAAGAGGAAATGGGGAAGAGTATAGAAAGAAAGGAAAGAAGGGGAAGGACTGGGGATGATAATGAAAGAAATGAGAGGTGGATTTGCTAGGATTTAAGAGCAGATGGAAGTGCTAATGGAGTGCAAGTTGAAAATCAGAAAGGAAATAGAGGAGTTAAGGAAGATGTGGAGGGACGACAAGGTGGTATTGGAGAAAAGAATAAGTAAGATTGAAAAAAAAGTAATGGAGAAGAAGGGTACAGAAGGGTTAGAGGGGAAGGGGGCAGAAGAGGTAAAGGGGAGAGTATTAAGTTTGGAAGAGAGAATGAGGATGTTGGAAATTGGTAACGAAAGAGAAAGAAGGGAATAGAGGAAAAATAATTTGATTATAAGGGGCTTAAAAATAAAAGAAGAAAGTAAAGAAGAATTAAGGAAAAAATAAAAGAAATATTTGAAGTGATTGGGGTAAAGGCGAGGATAATGGAAGTAAATAAGATAGGGGGGATAAATAAGGGAGGGTACGGGATGGTTTGGGTGAAACTTAAAAACTTTAAGGACAAAGTGGAAATAATGAAAAAAAAGGAAAGTTAAAAGAAAGAACGGAATGGATAGGGGATGATATGACGGAATATGAGAGAAAGGTAGAATGGATAATAAAAAGAGAGGCACAAAAAAGAAAAAGGGAAGGTAGTCAGGTGAAAATAGAATATAAAAAAATGTGGGTGGATAAAGAATTCTGGATATGGGACGAAATGAAAGATGAGCTGAGAAAATGGACGGAAGTAAAGACAAGGGAAAAAGAGGAAGAAAAGGACAAAAAAAAGATAATGGTGGATAAAAGTAACATGAGTTTTTAGAGAAAGACGGAAAAAGAGAAGGGGAAGAAAGTGGAATGGGTAGTGGAAGAAGTATGGAAGGAGAAAAGGAGGAAGAAGAAGGAAAGAAAAGAGAAGTAAAAATAAAGAAAAAAAAAAAGTGTAATGAGGGTAGGTTTTTGAAACGTGGCGGGGGTGAAAAATAAGGATAAAGATTTTTGAAAAAAATTAGAGCAGTGGGAAATGATTTTTATGTGTGAGACATGGCTGCTGGAAAAAAAAAGGGGAAGGATCAAGGGGAAGCTACCAAAAGAATACAAATGGATATGGGAAGAAGCAAAGAAAAGAAATAGGAAGAGAAAAGCAATGGGGGGAATAATAATGGGATGGAGGAAGGAGTTTGAAGGGGAAAGAGAAAGAGAAATGGAGGAGATAAAGGGGGTATTGAGTATAAAGATATGCTGGGAAAGGGTGAAATAGAAAATAAGAGAAGTTTATATTAGTGATAATATGGAGGAGGTAGCGGAAATGATGAAAGGATGGATGGAGGAGAAGGAGGAAGGATGTAATTATCTGATAAGAGGAGATTTTAATGTGAGGACGGGAGAGGAGAGAGGAATTTGGGATGAATTTGTGGAGGAAGAGGGAGAGGAGAAGAAAAGAAGATCAAAGGATAAAAAGATAACGGGAAAGGGTAGAAAATTATGTAAAATGTTGGAAGAGGGGGGGTGGGGAATTTTAAACGGATGTGTAAAGGGGGATGAAGAAGGAAAGTGGTCATATACAGGGGGTAGAGGGAAAACAGTGATTGAGTATGTGATTTGTAATGGAGAGACAAAAAGAAGAATTAAGGAGATGAAAGTGGGAGGAGAAGTAGATTCGGACCACCACCCGATAGTAGTAATGGTGAAGGGAGGGAGGCAGAAAAGGAAATGGAATAAGAATGAAGAAAGAAGGGGAAGGTTAAAATGGAATGAAAAAAAGAAGAATCTGTTTGAGGAAGGGTTTAGACGAAAGAAAGAAGGGGAGAAGAAAAAGGAGGGAAAATGGAATGATCTGAGTGAATGGATAAGAGAAGTAAAAAATGAAGTAAGAAGAAAAATGAATAATAAAGAAGGGGAAAGGAAGAAAAAAGCGGTAGAGGATTGGTGGGACGAAGAATGCAGAAGGAGTAAAAGGAAGGTTAAAGAGGAACTGGAAAAACGGAGAGGGGGTGGAGGAGGTGGGAATGAATATAAGAAAAGTAAGAAGGAGTATAGGAAGCTATGCGACAGAAAGAAAGTGGAGAAGAAAAGGAAATGGGAAAAGGAGGTGGAGAAGGCAAAGACAGAAAGAGAAGTTTGGAAAATAGTAAACAAAGGAAGGAAGGGAAGGAGGGGGGTGGATGAGAAGATAGAAATAAAAGAATGGGAATAATTCTTTACGGGGGTATTGGGAGGAGTGGAGTGGAGAATGGAAGGGGAAGTAGAGAGAAGTAAAGAGGAAGATGAGGAAAAGGAGATGGAAAAAAAGGAGTTTAAAAAAGTAATAAAAAAGCTGAAAAAAGGAAAGGCAGCAGGTAGTGACGACATTGAAAATGAGATATGAAGAGAAGGGGGAGAGGAGGTGAAAGAAAAGCTATGGGAAATATTCAAAAAGGTGTGGAAAGGAGAAAGGTTTCCAGAAGAATGGAGAAAAGGGATAGTTGTGCCAGTCTTAAAGAAAGGAAAAGGAGAAAAAGTGGAAGAATACAGAGGGGTGACACTGACACAAACAGGGTATAAAGTGTATGCGTCGGTTTTGGAGGGAAGGATAAGAGAAGAAGTGGAAGAGAAAAAAATAGTTCCACAGAGTCAGGCAGGATTCAGGAGATACATGGAGACGTTGGAGCAAATTTATGTTTTAAACCACCTAATAAATAAAAGAATAGAGAGAAAGGAGGGGAAGCTAGTAATAGCTTCCATTGATATGAAGGCAGCCTTCGATTCTGTGGACAGAAGAAAATTGGTGGAAGCAATGAGAAATAGAGGAATAAGGGAAAAGTTAGTAAAAAGGTGCGAAGAGATACTGGAGGAGACGAGTAGCAAAGTTAGAGTAAAGAAAGAGGAAAGGAAAAAATTTTGGACGGTGAGAGGGGTGAGGCAGAGATGTCCGCTGAGCCCGAGCTTGTACACGATCCTGCTAGCAGACTTGGACGAGGAATTGGAAAAGGGTGGATGGGGTGGAACTAAGATAAAGGGCAGGAGGGTGTACTCGCTGGCGTACGCGGATGACATCGCACTGGTTGCAGAAACGGAAGCAGGAATGAAAGGAATGCTGAAGACACTAGAGGAATATGTGGAAAAAAAGGGACTAGAGGTAAATGTGGACAAGACAAAGGTGATGAGATGCCAAAAAGGGGGAGGGAGATGGAAAAGGGTAAAGTGGGTATGGAAGGGTAAAGAAATAGAGGAGGTTAAAAGATTTAATTATTTGGGATATGTGATGACAAGGAATGGAGATCAGAAAGAGCACGTGAAGGAAAGAGTAAAGAGAGCAGCAAGGGTGATGGGATAAATATGGAATATTGGCAAAAAAATTTGAAAAAGATTAGGCAGAAGATTATGACTGTTTGATAGGCTTGTATGGACAGTAATGAGCTATGGGGTGGAGATATGGGGGTGGAAGGAAAGGGAAGAGATTGAAATGATTTATGAGAGGTATTTGAGATGAATTATGGAAGTAAGTAGAAGTGTGCCGTCGTATATAATAAGAGAGGAATTCCAGAGAGAAAAGATGTCTGGAAAAGCGAGAATGAAGGCTTGGAAGTAGGAGAAAAGATTGGAAGAAGGAAGAGGGGGTTTTTGCAAGAGGATGTTGGGAAGAAATGAAGGAGAGAGCGAGGGAAGGAAAACGAGTGGGAAATGGGAAAAGAAAGGGAGGATTTTTTGAAAGATTAGGGTGGACGCTGAAGAGGATAGAAGAAAGAAGAGAAGAAGAGGGACTGAGAGGTAAGGAGATAGTGGTGAAAGATAAAGAATTGCAAAGAAAGGAGAGATGGGAAAAAATAAGAATGGGGAAATTTAATAAGTATTATGGAAAAATAAAAGAGGAAGGAGTACCAGAATATTTAAAGAAGGGATGGAAGGAGGAGAAATGGCAAAGGGTGGCGAGGTTTAGAGTGGGGGATGATATGAGGGGAAATAGATACTGGGAGGGAATAGATAAATAAAGTGTAGGATGTGTTTGGATAAGGAGGAAACGTGGAAACATGTTTGGGAGGAGTGTGTAAACTGGGGGGACAGGAGAAGTTGGGAGGAGGCAGTTGGAGATGTATTGGGTGGGGAGGGAAATGGGGAGGAGTGGTTGAGAATACTGGAAAGGGTAAGGGAAAGAATAGGAGAGAATGGAAGAATGAATGAGGTAGATTATGAAGATTTAAAAGCGTCGGAAGCGGGAGTCCACGAGAATGAATGAGAAGTAAAGTAAGAGAATGATTTTTGGCGGTGTGAGTGTAAAAACGTATGGGTATCTCTCTCTCTCTCTCTCTCTCTCGTATGCTGAGCGGTGTTTAGAGAAAGTAAAAAAAGCGAAAAGTAGGAAGTAAGTTATTGCAGGGAAGGACAAGAAAGAAGAGGAATTAATAGAAGATGGAAGATTCATAAGAAAGAATAAGGTAGAAATAAGAAAGCGTTTAGGAGATAAGCCGTGGTTTTTGTTGTTTTTTTTATTGTATTTGCAGGGTAAAAGAAGTAAGAGAAGATTGTAAAAGAAGACAGAAGAGTGTAAAGTTGGTAGAAGAAAAGACGAGAAGAAGAAAAAATAGAAATAAGAAAATGGTATAAGGCGAAGATGTAATAGATGGAATGGATAAGAAGCGTAAATCAATAGAAGGAAATAGTGGTGATAAAGGTAGTCAGTAGTGAGGGGAAGGTAGAGAAGGAAGGAAGAGAAAAAGGATATGTAAAGTAAAAAGAGTTGGTGGTAGTTAAAATGTAAGGAAGAGATGTTATATGTAAAAAAGATCTTTATAGCGAAATGTTATTAGTATGATTAAGTTAGTAGAGATTTAAAGATTGTAAGGAGACGAAAGTCCGAATGTACCTCGAAAAGAGAATAAAGCATTATTACATACATAGTGACTAATAACGACTAGAATAGTGAATATTACAGCTAGTTGTGTGACTTTACGCAAATAAAAAAATAAAAATTAAAGCCAAATGTGTAAGTGTGCAAAAATTATAATTTTACGCAAAATAAAAACAAAAATTAAAGAAAAATTATTCTGCCTCATCAGATGTGCATTGATCAGAATATAAATTTTGTGCATTATGCAGTTTTAAATGCCTACTATCAATTTCAAAATTTACGCAATTAGTACTTTCCGCCTGAAAACTTGACCGAACGACACAAAGAGCGAAACGTGATTTATTTGCTAACCGATTTCGTTTTTTACTTTTAATATCGTTAACCATAGAAAAAATTCGTTCGGCCTCGGCATTAGAATGAGGAAAAGAAAGAACTACTTCTACTATCTGCTTTAAATTTGGAAAAATCTTTTCCTCGTTGAAATCTGAACATATTAATATTTTATTCCACATTATATCTAATTCTAAAGATTCTAATTCTAGTTTCTCTTTGATATTAAAAATGGAAGGTAGAATTCTCCATTTGTTACGTCTGGAGCCGTTTCTTGTATGGTCGTTCTCTCAGTAAGCACAGTTTTAATAACTCTGACCAGAAGCTAAGGTCCACGTGCACGGAGACGATTAGTCAGCGAAGGCGTCACCAATCAAAAAATTGGGGGGAAGAAAATCTATTCCCATACCCCGTGAGATAACCCGTACGGTAGCCGGAAACGTACAGCTCATTTCGGCTAATAATATAGTCGTAAAACCTAAATTGGTCTTACCATGATATCGCCTTGAGCAGTACGGTTTTGACTAATTAACGGAAAGTCGTAAAACAAGATAAAGGCTCCCGCAGCCGTTGACACTTAGAAAAGCCCCCCTGGATAGTAAGGATACGAACACTATGACCTCCGTTTTCAGTTTTATTACCTAGATAAAATAGAGACGCCGACTCTATAATAGGAAATATTAAGATGTACGATGGGCAGATGCGCCGAAACAAACAAGCGTTTCGCAACGATCATCAAAGGAAATAATATGTATAATCGCGCCTGGCAACAGCTAAGAAGCTTCAAGGCAATCGGTGTAATAAAAACTCCGCAGGATGACTCAGAATTAGAGCATAATCAGAAAATAGGGAGATGAGACAATACTCCCACCCTTCAACTTTTCTGCTATATAAGGCCCGCGATTTTAGGACGAAGACACTACCGAATTAAGGCCCAACGTATACATATCGTTACCCTGCCCGATTTCCTCGCGAACAAACAAGTGGCCCATGCAGAACGTCTGGATCAGGGACTCGACGCCCTCACCAACCTATTCAAACCGAAAATACGAAGCCATTGTCAAGCCTATGCCGCTCACTCCAGACGAAGCCGCAACAAAGACCGTTAGACTGCAACTTGCAACCAGCAGAAGTGAGTTGAAGATCAGATCATAAAGATCGGAACATTTAACAAACCGTTAATTATAGTGTCGTATCCCATGAATCTGACGCGACAGCAAACCGCTGAGATCTTGCGACCTCCTCCATCCGGGACATTAGCACATCTTAATTCAACCCCTTCGCGTCTATTAACAAATTCTATCACTTATACAGCACCAGATATTACTCAATCGGCATCCAAATGTGAATCCGTCCCCCTACCTTCTCAATCTAGCGAAAGAACGCTAATTTATCCTCAGTTTAAAATAGATTCGCATCTATTCCCTTCGAATTTCCAACCTCCTTCAAAGCCCGAAACATACCATCCGTTCTCCGATTTAGATTTTCCTACTTTAATTGCCCGTCCACCTACCGTTATTCCTCACCCTGAAGAAAACTCCACTTCCTACCCTCCAGATAATAATCCACCAACTTCCCGTTTTTGCGAATCTGAAAACTACCAATATCCCTCCCACCGAAAATTTTACAATTGCGAATCTCATTTACCACGCTGTGGCTATCATATGTGTAGTTATCAAAGCGCAAGGAATTCCGAATTTCGTCCATCAATTCCTTGCTCGCCATGCTCATTTTCAATCGAGCAGCCTGAGAGAAATTGTCTTTGGCCAGACTCTCACCATTTTCATTATAACAGAGCAGAGATAACCAATTGTCCCTTCGGGTCAACGATTCCTCCGTCCTTCTTTCCTAGAACTTCCCATTATTCCCATTTTACCCCGCCCTGCCGATACTCTCACGCACACTGCCATTCACACATTCATCAAGAGAACCATATGTAAAGATACTCATATACCGAAAAATTGTACACCCGCGAACATTCACAAACACTTGCAATAATTAATTTAAAACAAAAGACAAATTTAAATGTAACAATTATCTAAGCAATAGTTACCGTGAAATTGTAAAACCGTTTTAATAAACCAATATCATTTTTTCAACACTATCATGCTCTGATTTTTATTCGCTTAAGACTAGCCGGCCCTGTCCCTATAAATAAGATTAAATTCTTTTATTAAAAAGGGGCCATAGGCCGCACGCGTTTCAAAAGGAGTGTCATAGCGCCTATTAAAGGCGTTGACCCCCGACTCGAAACCTCAGCTCGTGCGCCTCCGCCACAGCGGTACCGTCCCTTCTTTTAGCGGCGAATAAAAGATTTTGCCCCGTTGCATCGTAAGCTTTCCGATTTCCAGCTTTCGGACGTAACAATTCAAAAGCTAATTTTGTTACATCAATATTATTTAATAACGCGGCAATATTTGACAAGTCTTTAATTTTTATTCTACCTTCATCGTATAGAGCAATTTTACAGTTTAAAAAAGTTAAAGATTGAAAAATGGAATTTTTATACGGCAACCGTTTCAGCATTTCAAGAATTGCAATTCTATAAAAATTTAAACAATTACATCTAATTTCTACTCTAAATTCATAAGGTAATAACTCCAAAAAAGTCTCGCAATCGGGTCCCACATAAACATTTTCTACATTTAAAATATTTTCCGAATTATTAATATCTAAATTAGAAATATCTATTAAAGATTGTGCAGTCATAAAATTTTGTGCTAATTGATGTATTAATTGTTGATTATTTTCAAATAACTTATAAACTAAAATTTTACGCGATTGGAAAAGAGCATTAAAATTATTTAAAAAATTTAATATGTATTTTAAAAATAAAAAATACGCTTTAATTTTATTGTTATTTAAATTATTTAAAATTATTTCCGCGGTTTGCAATTTATCCTCGACGACTGCAACAATAAAATAATTTTTTAGTACTTCCCAATTTTCTAAAATTCGCGCAACACATTTCTGCAAAATTAACCATCTAGTATTACATAATTTTAATAACTTATTACTTTCCACATCAAAGAATTCTTGAAATTCTCGTAAAATTGCACATCTTTTTGAGCTGCCAAAAATATAAGAATGAATGTTTCTAATAAAATTTTCGCATGTAGACGGTAATTCTTCACACGCTTTACTTGCAACTAAGGCCGAGGAGTGACATATACTATTTAAAGTAATTAATAATGGAACTTCTGACTTTAAATATTGCGCGAATGAATTATTGCATCCCGTCATAACGGATGCATTATCACATGCCAATCCGACGATATTTGTTATTGGAATTTCTTTTTCGATTAAAAGATTTTTAAATGATTCAAAAAGTTTACTCGCGGAACAGTCTTTTGCGTCTAATGAAACTAATTCTAATAATTGTGTTAAAACTTGTCCATTATTAGGTGAAACATATTTTACAAGAACGCACATTAATTTATTACAAGTTATATCCGTACTTTCATCTATTAAAACGGAAAATTTTGAAATTTTTTAATTACTAATAATTTTTTCAACTTCGCGTTTGGCTAAAACTTCTTTGACAACTTTTGTACATTTAATTCGGCCTAGCTTAAGATCTTGTGCAATTTTTGAGTCTACACAAATATTCTTCAATAATGGAATTAAGTGGTCTGCTGTATAAAACGCGGTGTTATGTTCGGCAAAAAACGCAGTTAATTTAATTTCTGCTCTCTCAACTTTATCTTTATGTAAAAAATTTGTCTAATCGTTTTTTGACTCTACGTTACAATTTTTCGCGTTTGCATTAATGTTTGTTATGTGTTTAACCGATTGCGAGTGTCTTAATAAATCAGATTTGCAACATCTGATGAGCTTGTTGCACACAGTACACATAGCATTATTTTCATGGTAAGGAGCCAACCATCCTTTAAAAGCTTTATCACCTAGCCATGATGTTTGAAAATTCCTAACAATTCTTTTTCCCAACACCTTCTTAATTGCTCCTTTTTTATTTATATCCATTTTGATAGTAATTAATCTTAGCTTACCTTTTAACCAACCTATCAAGTGCCCGTCTCGCCAAGACTATGCTTGGTAAGCTCAGTGATTGGCGGACTCGACACTTGATTCAGTTCATTGATTGGAAGACAGAGATTGGCGGGTTTTACGCTTAGAGACTTGTGTAAAAGATAGGTTACAGAAAGCACACATTATTTATTTTTAATAGATTTAATGTTTAAAGAATTCTAATTTGCATGACGAAACAAAAGTGTTTTTAGAAAATTGATTTCTTATTATAAAGAAAATACATGTTAAACCATAACATAATTAAAATAAACCTTTTATTTTTAAAATATGTATTACATGTTCATATTATAATTTTATGTTAAATTTACTATTTTATTTTATTTCTGTACAATTAAATACATAAAAAATATATACGGGTGCCCCTCTTGTAAGGGTCTTTTTCTTATAATACCGCATATTGGACTGAGGTCCTATTCGCCGCGCATGCGCGAGAAAACGCGTCTCGTCTATCAACACTGATAGCGCGGGCGCCTCTTCCATGTGGCCGAGCTCCAGATACTCGGCCATGAATGTCACATACGCGGTCCAAAGGGGCTCGTCCTTCAAAAAACGGCGCTCCACCTGAAGCTGACGTCGGACCGCCGTAACTCGAGAATCCGGCAAGAACGGCTGGCTCACAAAGGGGAGTCGCACCACGTATCGCCCGAAATCGTTTCGCGCGAATTTTAGCTCTACTCTCCGCCGCGCCCTCAAGAATCACAACCGCTGTGCTGAGCAACGTGTCGCGACCGAAGGTGACCGCGAACGATTGTACCGCCTCCCCGTCGGCGGTCTTCGCCGACAACAACGACCTCCGACGGTTCTGTCGAGCTCCACCTTCCATCTCCTCCTTGGTTTCCCAGTGAAGCTCCGAATGATGCGTCTGCTGGCATGAGCGGCACCGATTCCTCGACGGGCAGCTTGCGGCCGTATGCTGTGACTTGAGGCAATTTAGGCATAGATCAAGACGCATAACCGTTTTCCTCCTGTCGGCGACGCCCGTCTTCAAGAAGTCCGGACAGTACCCCAGAAAGTGAAGTCCTCCACAGACCGGACACGCCGCTCCGGAGCTGGCTCCCGACGGAGCGGCGGAATCCGAACCCGCGTCTCGACCTCGACGTCTGCTCCGTCCGCCCGACGGCACCGCGTGATGCGCTGATAGAGACCTCGCGCCTCTAGACTGGCCAAAACTCGCAACAGCTTCCCTTCCCTTGTCCCCGGAGCAAGAGACCGGCCCGGTGTGCGCCGCCTCCAGCGCCTTAATTCGACCCTCAAGAAAGGTTACGAGCTGCTTGTAGGTTGGGTAGTCCTCAGTTCCCTTCAAGGACTTCTCCCAGTCCTCCCTCGTCACCGGGTCGAGTCGGAAAACGACAAGTTGGACGAACCAATCGTCCCACTGGTCAACCGGGCGCTGCAACGCGTGTAGCGCCCGCATGCACTGGCCGGTAATGTCCAACAATCGCGAGATCTCAAAAACCGACTTCCGCGAAGCAGGCCGCATGCCCAATAGTCTATTCATTTGCGTAGCTAGACGCAGGTGACTACTATCATAACGACGGCAGAGAGCCGCCCAGGCTACCTCCAAATTAGCACCAGTTATCTGAAAGTTTGCGACTCGACGTGCGGCATCGCCCTCCAAGCAGGATACAAAGTGTTGCAACTTAAGAACCGGCATCAAGGACGGCTCGTCCTTCACCATAGAGCAAAATACCTCCTTGAAAGTCTCCCATTCTTCTTGCCGTCCACCGAACTTGGGCAACTTAAGCTTGGGCAACGCCGAGGCGATCGAGCGGATCTCAATCGGCTGAGGGCTCCCCCCGGTCCACCGGGACCCTGCCGGGGGGCCTCTCCCAAAATAGCTGCAATGCGCGAGGTAAGATAGCTCCGCGCTTGAATATAACTCGCCTCATAATCGTAAAACAAGTCGTCGGTTAAGTACTCCGCGTCCGCGCATTCGGTCAGCTGTGCATATAACTCACGGTGACGGGTCAGCAACTCGGTCCAATATTTTTCCAGCAGCTCCAATCTGGCCTTGAGCACGTCATACGTCAGGTTGGCCGCCCCAACCTTCTCAGTGTTCTTGACAAATTTGTTGATCAGATCGCTCGTGGCGATCTGCTGGTTCATTAACTTTTCGGACGTGATGCCGAGAAAACGTTGTTCTTGAGAATTCGTATCAGCGAACCCGTCTACAGTCACACACCGAGCCCCTGATTGCTAAGCACCACACCGTACACACAGCACTTGCACAGCGTTCAATGTCAGTTACGCGGCGCGTGCACACGGGAACAAGCTCCACAGCGCGGAGCGAACACTCGCCACCCGCGTGACTTACACCTGTCTATATTAATAGGCGCCGAATGCACTCGGCGTTATAGCGCGGAAGGTCCCGGGTTTCGGCACCAGAAAAATGTTCGTTTCACGGCTCATGAACTCTGGAAAGAAAGAGCGGTCGGGACCCGCGTGCAATCAAAAGGAAATACGGGAGAGCAATTAACTTCGTAATTCCGCTGACGTCACCACTTATCACATATATTTTAATAATATTCAATACAAAATGCGAAACAAAAAAAATCACGCGTGTACACGGACACTCGCCAAAAAGGACGGCCTCTTCGCGCCCTTTCGTCTACGTCGCAGCAGGGCGATAAAAACGAGAAAAGAAAGAGAAAGAAAACAGACGGAGTAACTCTCGCGTGCTATGCAAACTCGACGAGAATTTGATTGCTACTGCTTTCGGGAGCTCGCACCGCAAACAAGCTCGAGTTTTGACTTCCGCGATTGCGACATTCCATCATTAATCAAAAAGCAGAGGGGGGGAAGAGACAACGCAAATTCCAACGGCGTACATGCGAAAATAAAGTCGCGTTAAACAGGGCCGCAACATATTCGCTCATACAGGGCCGCAACACAGCATCTTCGTAAAATTCTATTCCATCCTCTTCATAATTGGACGATCCTTCGTCTTCCTCTTCCTCTTCCTTCTCATTTTCTTCGCTTATAAGATAAATGAGAATAAAAGATATACGATCTGATCTTTTTACTTCGGTTGCAATTGTTACATATAAAATTGAATTATCTACCATCGTCTTCTTCTTCCTTTTCTTCGTCCTCATCATCCTGCACTTCATCCTCATTATCATCGGACGGATTACTATCGGAATCCGAGTCGGAGCTCATTAAGTCCTCCTAAAATTATATACACGCGAGAGCGACAAGAAAGCGTGGGCTAAGTGAGCGCGCGATAGACAGCGGCGAGTATATCTTAAAAACGATGGGCGGAGTCAGCGAGCAAGACGAGGCGACAACGCGCGTTGTCGCTTCATTTCGCTCGTGTGTCGTCGCATCGCCTCGCTCTCGCGTTGTCAACTTGTCTCGCTCGCTACGCGCTAGTTTCGCCCATTCTCTTTAAGCGATACTTGCCGCTGTCTATCGCGTGCTCACTCAGTCCACGCTTTCTTGTCGCTCTCGCGCGTATATAAATGAATTTTTTTATCGAAAACAAGTAAGAGTTTTAGAAAACGGTATAGGACTTTTCGTCTTCTTTTCAAACGTTCTATCTACCCTAAAAGTTTATTTATGTATGTTTGGGACACCCTGTATAATAAATTATTTAATAAACAAACAGGTGAACAAGAAAGGAGGAAAGCTGACATTATACTTAGTGGATTTGAAGGTGGCATTCGATAGGGTGGACAGAGAGGTGTTATGGAGATGTATGGAAAGAGAGGGGATAAATAGAGATACGATAAGAAGGTGTGAGGAGCTGTACAGAGAAACGAGATGCAGGGTAAGAGTGAAAGAAAAGATGGAAAGGGAATTTTTGACGGGGAGTGGGGTGAGACAGGGATGTACGTTAAGTCCGCTATTATTTAATATACTAGTAGCGGACTTAGAAAAGAAATTAAAAAGGGGAGGGAGTAAGACTAAAGAAAAAATATTTTTTCGCTGACTTACGCGGACGATATAGTTTTAATGGTGGAGAAAGAAGACGAAATGAGAAGCATGATAGCAAGGTTAGAGTATATGAAGAAGAAAGGACTGGAACTGAACGTAAAAAAATCAAAAGTGATGAGATGGAGATGGGGAAAAGGCGATAGAAGAAGTGAAGAAATATAATTACCTGGGGTATATGTTGGATAAACAAGGAGGGCAAAAAAGACATGTGAAAGAAAGGATAAGAAAGGCGGCGGTGATGGGAAAGGTATGGGGGTTAGGAAAAAGAAAATTTGGAGAGAATTGGGGGAAGAGAGTTTGGCTCTTTGATAAATTGATTTGGATGGTGATGGCGTATGGGGTGAAAATCTTCGGATGGAGGAAAAAAGAAAAAATGGAAAGGCTGCAGGAAAAATATCTGAAATGAGTATTAGGGAAAAGAAGGAAAACGCCAGGATACATGATTATGGAGGAATTATAAAGAAAAAAATTGAGGACGAGGATGAGGAGAAGGGCCTGAGGATTTAAAAAAAGGCTGAAAGAGAGAAGAGAAAGTACATTAGCGAGAAAATGCTGGGAAAAAATTAAGGATAGAGGGAAAAGAGGGAAAGCGGAGTCAAGGTGGGAGAGAGAAAGGAGAGAGTTTTTTATAGAGAGATAAAATAATGAGGAAAATGGAGAAGAGAGACGATGGAGGGCGAAACAGAATAGATAGAAGAACTGGAAAGAAGGGACAAGGAAGAGTAAAGGAGAGAGAGATGGGAAAAGATAGAAAAATCAAGATACAACGTGTGGTATATAAGAATAAAAGAGCAAGAAACACCGAATTATCTGAAAAGAGAGTGGAATAAGAAGAGATGGAAGAGATTGACGAGATTTAGATTAGGAAAAGAAATGAAGGGGAACATGTATTGAGAGAAAGAGGAGAAAAGGTTATGCAGAATGTGCAGAAGGGAGGCAGAGACATGGGAGCACGTGTGGGAGGAATGCGGAAGATGGGGGGGCAGAAGGTGAATGGAGGGACTGGGCAAAAAAGATGTTAAGTGGAGGGGGGAGGGAGAGAAATGGCTGAGAAAGATACAGAAGTTCAGGGGTGAGAAGAGGATGGAAAGAGAGAGGGAAGAGAAGAAGAGGGAATGGGAGGAGGAAAAGGAAGAAGGGGAGAGGTGTGAGGGTGGAAGGATGGGTGGAAGTAAAGGAAGAACAGTGAGAGGGGAGAGGGGAGATTGAGGAGTGGATTAGAGGGGAAGGGAATTATAATGAAATAAAAGAAAAGGCATAAATGAGAGTGTTTCGGAAGCGAGGGTCCCGGAAAAGAGAGAAAAAAAATAATATAGGGAAGGATAGTAGAAAGCGTTGCGTTATGATGATGAATGCGAGAGAAAGAGGGGGGAGAGAGATGGGTGAGAAATGTGTGTGAAAGTGAGAGGTATGGTATGAGTGAGATGAGATGTAGGAGAAGAGATGTTGAGAGAGGCGGTTGAGTGAGTGAGAGAAGGAGAAGGAAAAAGGCAATGGGGAATTAATAAAGACTACATACATACTACAATCTTTATCTTTTTATTTATTTCTGTACAACGTAGTAAGTGTTAAAAATATTTCAAAACCCAACATTACCATGCAAACAATGTGAATAATAATAGTGATATGTATAATAATCTCATAAAAATTAATAATTTTGAAAAACAAATTTTTTTATTAATGCATCACTAATAAAAGTTTTTATTAATTTTTAAAAGAATTTAATATTCAATTACATTATCTTGCAGACGTCCCCTTTGGGGTGTTATTATCGAACAACCGATACTAAACATCTGTTCTACCGAAGCGTTACTCGGCAATGTCATATTGTGTTTAATAAAGAATTTTTTAATTGTTTTATAATTATTTAACATATTTGTGCTGCTGTTACTCGACTTTAAAAATTGATATAACTCTCCCTGTGAAAATTCAACTTCTTTAGTTAATTTAAAAGTAAAAAAATCTTCATTGTTTTTTTTTTTTTTTTATTTGAAGAATTCTCAACAAATATTTCTAATAAATCCTCTAAATAACTTTTAGCAATTTTTTTCTTTTCTCCGCTTGCCAAATTTAATTTAAACTTTGGATGTAAGCAACTGGCTATGATAAATTCCTCTTTTTCAAGTATGGCTGAAAATCTTAAATTAAATATTTGGAATTAATTAATAAATATATTTGTTATTAAAATTTATTGCATTTTATTTAAACTTTTTATTTAATTTTATTATTGTAATTAAATTAATAAAACAAATTATATATTATATAATACCTTTTACTTAAACCTTGTTGTATAGCTGTAATTAATGCTTGACAATAATTTAATTCACTGAAACTGAGTTTTTTTAATTTATCTACTACAGTTTCCAATACAAGTAATAAATACCCCACATACATGCCATTCTGGCCATGTAATATATCTTGTGCTTGCGCTAAAGGTTTCATTATCGTAAACCAGACAAGGTTTCATATCGTAAACCAGACAAAATAATAAAGTAATATTTATTATTAAACACATATTATATATTACAACTTATACATATATGATATTACATATTATAACTTAAAACTTTTAAAAGCGTACCTGACAATATTCATCTATGAATTCAATTTCTATTTCTGTTAACTTTTGTAAATTACAAAAATCCAGGCATTGATTAATTATTTCAGTTGTTGCACCACGAGGGTGCTGTGGGCTCTGTTCTCCGGACTTAGGTACGGGATAAATAAAAGAGTGGAAGAATAAAAAAGCGTAGTTGAACTCTAATTATTGCACTGTTTTATTCTTCCTGTTACAGCGTCCTTTCTTATGCGATTTCCATGCGATTAGAGAAATAACAGACGGCGTTGGTGCGTATTATGTTATACTTGCGAATGCCCGCGGGCGGCCCGTGGTCGCCCGCTAATATACCCGGCTTTTGCTATGTCAAAATCATAGCACTCAACAATTTGCGAGTGGCAACCGCGATGGTTCGAGAACCGTCGCGTCCCGGTCGGAAACGCCAGGTTACCTTGATCGGCGCGTATTCTGCCAATTTTGCTGTTTTGTTTCGCGCGCGTGTAAAACTTCGTCGTTATTCTCGAGCCTTCTGTTACCAAGGGCTCGGGATATAATACAGGATTACTTTTTATAATTATAAGTAGTTGCACTAAAGCGTCAAAAGTGGAGTTACATCTATTAAAATAAAAAAGAAAAATGTGTAAATATTGTAAATAATTATTATTCTTAAAAAAAAACAATATTTATGTATATGCAGAGTTGAAAATGTAATTAGAATTTTTTTTTTTTTACCTGATAATAACAGGAGATTTTAAATACACGCCGCAGATGTCTTTTATTTTGTTAGCTACTTGTGTAATTTACGTCCGAAACCTGAAATAGGAAATATTCAGGAAAACCGAAAGAATATCGGGTAGGCAGAGTAAATAACAATTTGCTGCCGGTATTAGAAAAAAGGAACCGTATTGTTGCGGTGAGAGCGCACGTGCCAAGGTTTCGAGTTTGGGTCAGCGCATTAGATAGGCGCTGTAATGCCCTTTTGAATTCTGTGCGATCTATGGCCCTTTTTTAATAAAAGAATTGAATCTTATTTATTGGGATAGGGCCGCGCAAACGTCAAGCGAATAACATCCAGAGCTAAGTTTAAGTGAATTAAAACTGTTTTATTGGTTTTCAAATTAGTTACAAATTTTACGGTAATTTAGACGATAAAAAAAATTTATTTAATAAATAAAAATTACAAAACAAATGTTAATTTTATTACTGTCAGTTTATGGAAATGTGGTATGATATTTGTGTATGTTCGTGGGTACTACAATTTTTCGGTAAGAGTAACTTAACATATAATACTTTTGATGCATGTGTGCGTGGTAGTGTGCGTGTGAGTGTCAACAAGGCGGGGCTTCGTGAGAAAAATAAGATGTTCAAGAAAAGAAAGATGGAAAGTGGTTAGACCCGCAAGGACAATTGTTTATCTCTGTTCGGCTGTTACATTGAAAATGATGAGAGCCTGTCTATAGATACTTTCTTTCAGACTTCTTGTATGAAAATGAACATGTTAAGTAAGAACGGTTGCCGAATTTCGGTAGGTCTTACTCCCTGATAATTACACACGAAAAATGATTACCGAGAAAACCGAGATTCGCAATTGCAGCAATACGGTAATAATTTTCGTTGTGTAAGGAATTTGCAACTAATTCACAGAATCGAGAAGTAGATTGATTGTTATCGGTAAGGAAACCCGAAGAAATATCTTTTGGGTGTGGGATAGCAGATTGTTGTTGCATTAGCGAGGTTGAAAAATCTATTTCCGGAAAAAAGTGATAAGCTTCTGGTTTTGAAACAGGATGAAAATTGGAAGAAAATAATTGTGAATCAATATTGTACGATGAGTAATTAATGATCTGTCATTAAGATGAGTAACAAAAAGGAGTGATTCGCAACGTGATGTTGTGTTGAGACAGTAACAAAATTTTGACTTACGCTCTAAAACGTAACCACCGAAATGCAACCGCATTGGCTATCTATTGGAGGAGTTCGGGATTGGCCGATTGAGATATTCTCTCATTTGGCAACGTGTGTTGACGTTTTTTGTATTCGGCAGCTAGTTGCAGGACAGAGTTTTGTCTAGTGTGACCGCGTGCCAATTGCAGTTATTAAACCGCGTGCCAATTGCGTTTTGCAAAATACATATTTTTGCGTGCCAATTCGATTAAAGAGGGGTTTACGAGCCTTGAGCTCGCTAAACTAACGAAAAGAGCTTAAAGAATTAACAAGCTGTGCCTATTGCCAATTTAAGTTTGCATAGTGTCATGGGACTTGCTTTGATGCCAAAGAGTTTTTTTCTGGAAAGAGGTTACAAGTTGCCTTGCCATACGTGTAATGACCTCTCTATAGTATCTTTAAGAGGTAACAATTTACCTTACTCCCTCTGGCGGAAATTATCTGGGTTCGAGCGACTTTGGTTGCAGCTTTCTCTAGGGTGAGTGGTTGGCTATCGATAAACTCGTATGTTCGATTCAAATATTTTGAAGAAGACAATGGCCCACATTCTGAGCTCACTTTTAGAGGCGCTTTTATAAAGGCGCCTCTAAATGTGTGACCAACTTTAGAGGCGCGCTGCTAAAGTCGCCCGTATTCTAAGCACACATTTAGAGGCGCCTTTAAGATAGAGGTACATTTATGTGTACCAGTTAATTATTTTTTCTTTAACGCGATCAAAAAACGCACATATTCTTTAATTAACCAATATTTCTGTTAAATTTTCCGTTTATTATAAAGAGTGACAGCAAAAATTCTTGTTTTTTTCTATTTTTTAAATGATGGGTCGATTTTAATTTCTGTAAAAATGTGAAAAGTGATGAATTATGAGAACATATCACTTTCCCTTCTTTAAAACTTTGAAACCATGCGTATACTCGTCTTAAAATTTTACTGGGATTAATATCTCATTATAGATTAATACTTAGTTACTTTTTATTTCAAAATTATTTTAAATAATGTTTTAAGACGATGATACGATTCTGTAATTAGTTTAAAACCAAATAAAACTGTACTTAAAACAATCTTTAAAATAAGGACGGACTATGAATATTAGCCATATAATATTATGTGGCATAAAAAAAAGTTTTAATGTTAAGTTTAAAAAAATAAGTCACGTTTGCCGTCACTCTTTCGAACGAGTTTATTTTATTCCGAAAATCTCGCGGATCACGATCACGAACTACATTTACTTACCGAACTTTGATCGCATAATTAATTTTATGAATAATATCTACGGTTAACATGTTTAAAGTAATTAAAAAATTTATTTTTAGTCGCTACACGCTGTAACTGGTGCAGTAAGTTAAAATAAAACAAATTATATTTGATTTACTCCAACTTATTGCACTAGTGTGCATCAATTCAGCAGTGCAGCGACTGAGAACAAACTTAAGATGATTGAAATTAATCTTACGACACTCATCATAGGTTGAAGGCACCTTTTATACATACGCGCATTTTTAAAATTGAAATTTTTTTAAATTGTTTCAATACGATTAATTTTACTACATGGAGTTTCGTTTACTCCTAAAAACTTCGCGTATATAGTTTTTTTGAACAAATTTAATTGATTAACGTTGCCATTAATTAGTTAAGTCGCGATATGGGTCCACCTATCAAATCGCATGGGTGCCGTCATATTGGATTTTCGCTAAAAGTGCCGATAAATGTGCTACAGACCACATTTAGCGGCACTTTTAGCGAAAGTCTATAAATGTGCTATAAAAGTGGGTTCAGAATAGCTTTTTCAAGATAAAAGCGCACATTTAGGCTAAAAGTGACTGTCACTTTTAAAGGTGCCTCTAAATGTGAGCTCAGAATACAACCACTTTTATAAAACCACTTTTAGAGGCGCTTTTAACTAAAGGCGCCTCTAAAAGTGAGCTCAGAATGTGGGCCTTTGTACCGTCGTTGATAATTTTTCCACGACTCGTTCGCGAGAAAATCGGGCAAAGTAACAGTGTACTTTGATTTCTTAATTTGGTACACTGAGAAAAAAATTTTTTGAATTTTAGTAAATGTACGTACAATAAATGAATTTATTCAATTCAAATAAATAATGTTTAAAGAATAAAATTTTTTTTCTTTAAATACTAAATTAAAACATTAAAATTAGAAAATTATTTCTTATTAAAAGATTTATTTATTTTTAATTTAATTTTCGTACGTTTCAATTTAATGATTGTTAAAATTTAGTAAAGAAAATTTTTTAATACTAAATTTAAGTTTTTTAATTTTAAAACTAGCATATTAGTAAATATTTGTTTAAATTCACAATGCCAAAGCTATAAAGATAATAAATAGATTACTTATAATAAATAAATAGGTTTTGTAAAATTAAATACTACATTTGAAAAAACGTTTACTTAAACAAAAGAAAAAAAGGTTTATTCTTAATAAACACATTTATAAAATTTTAAAAGAATATTTGTTATTTTCAAACTATTTGTTTTTAAATTCAAAATTTAATTACATATTATTTTTAGAAAATAATATAATTGTATTTAACAAAGACATTCTTTTAAAATAAAAACGTTTGATCTTTCTATTCAAAAAATTGTATTTAGTACATTTGTAGTATATAAGATTTTGCATAAGTTCTTGTATTTAATTTTTGTAATAACCGCGGCACCGATCGCATACGGGTTACCGATAACAGCATTATTGACAGCGTTATCGACAGCGTTCTTGATAATACGTAAGACAGCCACTCGTGGCAGAAAATTTAGTTTCCGATTAGTTTTTGTTTTCAGAGAAGCAACGTTGCGAAACGGGCGCGAACAGGTTCAGTCCCGGTACGGAGATCGTAGCGAGCAGTATAGCGCGAAAAGTATTTGTGAGTCAAAAGGTGCCAATAAAGAGAGACATTATTATTATTACCCGTTAATCACGAGTTTTTCCTAACCCGCGAAACTCTGATTCCACACATTTTTAAAGATATGTTAGTGTAATGTTGCCCTGTTGTGTTATGAACAACAGAGAGTAGAAGTTTTATTTGACATTGCATATTTGTCGAACGCGCTGATGTGCGGCTGGCCTAGCGCGTGTTCACTGGATGGCTTCTTGCAAAAAAGAATTCATATACTACTTTTTAAACAAAAGTGAGAGACTTTTGTTTTGGGACGTTTGAGAAGCTGGGTTTCCGGCAACTCGGTATCATTCCGCTGCGGGACACGTTTGTCACGTTGCAAGAGTTTCTATTGCACCGTTAATTGTTACGACTCAATTATAAAAGTTAAATTGCAAGAGCTATGGATATTACAAGTGTCTTAAACGAATTGAGTATAAATACTTATGCCGCTGTTTTCGAAAGTGAGTACAAAATTAATATTTTAATACATATTATTATTTTGTTTTTAAGCAAATACAGTTTCTTAATTCTAAAGTTTAATTACAAAATTGATATAAATATTTTTTTATGTATACATTTAAATTTAAGAAAAAAGAATAACATTGGAGATATTAAAAGAGTTAGATAAAAAATTAATAGCCGAACTGATTCCCGAAGTGGGTCTACGTGTAATATTTTTTTCATATTGGAGAAAAATTATTTTAGAAAAAAAAAAATAAGTATAAGCTCAGATGCAGGAAGCAATGTAACATTTTAATTTATAGTTATTTTTTATACTTTTATTATAAAATTAAAATACGACTTGCAAATAATCATTTTAATACTAATTCTATATATTTTTCAGAGCACACTAGAATATAATAATAATCATAAAATAAGTGATCGAAGTGCAGTTACTTCTTCTATAACTTCTTCTACTTCTTCTACTTGTCATACGTTTCAATTGGAAACAATTCTCACCATTGATACTTTATTACAGCAGTCAAAAACTGGCAGGATAATTTTATGCAGTTCTAAGACAAAACAATTAACTAATTCAATGAGAAATAAATTATGCACTATAATTATTACATATATGGAAGACCATAATATTGTGTATGTTTTAATAATAATAACAACTATAAATATATTTTTTAATAACTTATTTTAATAATTACATGTATATAAGAAGTTACCAATTTTTACAGTATGACAAATGAGATAGCTAGAACTTTGGCAGAACGAATTGTAAACTTTTTTTCTTCTGAAGCTGAAGGCACTTATTTTATAGACGCAAAAAGAAAAATTGATACTTTAAATAAAAAATCAATACCTGCAAAAAGTAAACTATTGTCTTGTTGGCGCAACAGAAAATACGCTTTATCAAAATTAAAAGACAAATTAATACCCGAAATTGAAAAGGACTCATCTGAATTTTTAAACAATGATTGTAAGTCATTAAATAAAGAAATAGATATAAATGAATATTTTTATATTTTTCAATTATTATTGTGTTTTTAGTGAACACTGAAGAAATCCAAAAAGCTGTGAACTGGTTGAAAGTTAACCAAGCACCTTGGGAAATAATATTAGAAAAATGGAATTTAACTTCTGAATATCGATTAAAAATTTTAATGAATTTATTGGACAAAAAATTAAATAACATATTTGAAGAATGGCCTCTATTAAAACATCCATACGGCTACAAACTTATAAAATATAATTTCGACCAAATAAAATTAACAAATTTTTGTTTGACGCAAGAAAAATGGAATGCATTTTTTTTTACAATTCAACAAAATACACAAATTACGAGTAAAAATGATGACATCAGAATTATTGGAAACATTAAATGAGTGTATCTCTAATGGTAATTTATTATATTATAATATTATAATATTCAATTATAATATTATTTCATAAAATGTAATTGCAACAAATGTGCTTTAATATAATTAATTAATTTTTTTATAGATTGTAAACTGGTAATTACAATTCAACTTTTATCTTATTTAATACCTTCAAAGCAAAAAATTAAACAGAAAAGTATTATGGCAAAAAATCATTGTCATAAAGCATCCATTGCTTTATCAAAAAATTGCATGATAAAGTGTGTGCCTGTAAGTATACATATATTAATATAAAAAATTCTTTTTATTTAATTACTTATAAATGTTTTAATAAAATTAAAATGTTATTATATTGTGTTTTTTAAGGATACTTCGCGCGCGTTTAAAAATGAAAGAACAAAAAAACGTAAAGTTGAACGGACACTTTAATCACAGTTTATGTACACTATTTACAGTCAAATCACGCAGTTTCGCCAGCGCGGCAAAACCTTCGCTCGCAACTTCACGGTCTCACGATACGCTCGCACGACACCGGTAATTCTCGCGTTTTTCCTTTCCCGAATTCGGAGCTCCCGCAAAAACCGATACGCTCGCTTCGACGTCTTTTCGTTAGCTACCGTTCCCGGGCATGCCTTCTTCGAAACCGCTCGCGAATTCGCGGTAATGCCCAAAAAAGGCAATAGCGATCGCTCGGCCTTGGCATTGGCTGAACGATCGCGCGATCGTGATCCAGCACAATACACCGCTGGATCATAACACGGCGCACCGCTCGATACACCGTGGCACGCGCCCGGGGCCTGACAGCGGGTCGCGATCAGCTGCTCGGCGCTAAAAATAACGATCGAGAGCCGGCCCGTCAAACTCTCTGTACGCGATGCCACACGCAACAGCAGAATATCCGACATATTGCTTATTACATTTAATGTATATTTATTACAGACTTCTGGTGATATTACAAAGATTCGACAAGAAGCCAGCGATAAAGCAAGAGAAATGCAAATATCTGTACAATTTTATATAATAATTGTGGGAACAATCAGAAATGTGTCCAATTCATGTGTCACAATTGATGACGTCTTATACTCGACAGAATCTGTGTTAAAAGCCTTAGATGTTTGCTTCAAAGCGTTTCACGTATTAAAAATAAGCTATCCAGACGCTAGTAATCACTTGTGGACTTTTATACAAAAAAGATTATACAAATTTTGTATACAGTGGGACACATCGTTTTCTAATACGACACATGTGCTGAAACAGCTTACAACTAACCCATAAAAACTCAAATTAATTGGACAGTTAATTAACACTTGAGTTACCGTTTTTTAATTATATTTTATTTTTATTTTTAAGTAGATTATATTTTTTATTTAAAATGTTTAATTGTATGTTCTGTAATAATGTTTTTTTCTGAGTTAAAATATCTGAAATCTCATGTTAAACTTAAACATTTCGATAACTTATACAGGGTGTTTGAAATAAGGTTTCCTTCCCGATAACTGTAGATAGATATCGGGAATACAAATCGAAAAGTCAGATATCATTTAGTAAAATTCGTAACCGTTACCGAGTAAGAAATTACTGAATTTTAACGAATTAGCGCGGAGCACATAATAAGTCGGGCGCGGCAGGTGAGAGCGGGTGGGCCTTAGGGAGAGAACGGGGGTGAAACGCCGCGCGTCAATTGTGGGGTGGAGGTGGGAGGAGTCAACGCGTGGTGTGATAGACAATTGTCGCGCGGCGTTTCACCCCGTTCTCTCCTAAGGCCCACCCGCTCACCTGCCGCGCCCGACTTATTATGTGCTCCGCGCTAATTCGTCAAAATTCAGTAATTTCTTACTCGGTAACGGTTACGAATTTTACTAAATGATATCTGATTTTTCGATTTGTATTCCCGATATCTATCTACAGTTACCGGGAAGGAAACCTTATTTCAAACACCCTGTATAAAGAAACTAAATGTAACTTTTTCAGGTGCACAAAATCATATAGCAATGTATATTCATTATTTAGACATATATGTACAGCCCATGATATTAACAATAAGTTAGATAATGGATGCCAAACATATATAAAATCCGAATCGTTAAATAAATCGATAATTACTACAAATTCTACAAATGTGAAGTTAATTCACAAGAAAAACTTAATAATCTTTAGTTCTTTAAGTTTAGAACCTAATATATTAAATAAAACAGAAGAGTACTGTAGAGTTGGATGAATAAAATAAAGAATATGGAAGATTTAACTGTTAGTAAAAGTATATAATTAATATAAAAGATACATTTGGTCTTTACTGTTTGGCTGCTCGAATGCATCTAAAGCGCTCCGGTTTATTTCGTGGCCCGTTGGCCCTCTCATTCCTTTGTCTTACAATCTATGCATACTATTCCTATCAAGCACGTACTAATGAATCATTTGTACGTATATCTTTTATCCTCACAGTTCATTATACTCTTATTGACTCCGGAGCACGTTCTATTTATTTAATATCATATTTCTATTTAGCACACTCATTTAGTCTCATATTTTAATATAAAGTTATTTCTCAACACCCCTTCTTAACTTTATACTAAAATGTTACATACAAAGCCTTAATGAATTTCTATGTTTTATAAAAGTATTTTTACTAACACTTTTCGTTAGTAGATCCGCAATATTGTTTTCTGAATTTATTTTTACAATTTCAATAATTTCCTTTTCGATATTTTCGTGAACATAATGATATTGAACTTCTATATGTTTGGAGTTTTTAGTCATATTTCCATATTTTGCTATAGCTATCGTACTTATGTTGTCTTCATAAATTGTAATAGGCTTATTTATTTGGACATTTAAAGTTTCATTCAACATATTCTTTAAAAATAATAATTCGGTTACTACCTCAGATAAAGCCACATATTCTGCAAAAGTTGATGACTTGGTTACTGTTTTTTGTTTTCTTGCTTTCCAATATATTACATTGTTAAATAAGCGAATTACATAACCAGTTGTAGATTTTCTATCTGTGGAATCTCCTGCCCAGTCGGCGTCCACCATACAATCTAAAATTACTTTATTATTAGATTTTTTATATGTTAATTTTAAATCTTTTGTTTTATATAGATATTTTAAAATTCTTAACGCATACTTAAAATGTGTGGCATTATAACAACTCTGGAATCTGCTAAGGTAGTTTACACTGTATGCGATATCAGGCCGCGTGCCTATACTTATATACAGAAGTTCTCCTATTATATTTCGATATTTTATTTCACTTTGAATTTGAGTTGAAGGTTCCAAATTTAGATTTGTTTCCATGGGGGTATCATAAAGTTTTGCATTCTGTAGATTATATTTTTCAGCCAGTGATTCTATATATTTTGTTTGTGATAATGTCATGAGTTGTTTCTTCTTATCAAACACTATATTTATACCCAGATAATTTTCTATTTTACCCATGTCTTTCATTCTGAATCTATTAGCTAGATTTCTTTTAATTTGATCTATTAGCATTTTATTTTTGCCACAAATTAATAGATCATCAACAAATATTAAAATATAAATTTGATCTTTTCCTTCATTATAATAATACATACAATAATCGTAGTTGCTTCTTTTGAAATTCAAAGTCAATAAAAAATCGTTAAAACACTCATACCAAGCTCGGGGGCTTTCTCTCAAACCATATAAAGATTTATACAATTTATATACTCTATTCGTATTATCCGTATATCCTTCAGGTTGGTTTACATAAACTTCTGAAATTATCTTACCATTTAGAAAAGCTGTTTCAACATCCATTTGTTCTATATATAATTGTTTTTGGCAGCAGATGGAAAGTAACATTTTTAACGTCTGTGTTTTAGCTACAGGTGAATAAATATCTTCAAGTACCTCCCTTTGTTGAAATCCCCGAACTACTAATCGTGCTTTAAATTTATTATTTTCTTTTCGTGTATATATCCATTTTACATCTAAAACCTTTTGTTGTTTTGGTCTCTCAGTCAACTTCCAGGTTTCGTTTTTATTTAAACATTCTAATTCATGCTCCATTGCTTTTTTTCATTTGCTGCTGTCCTTATCATTTATCGCCTCTGAATAATTTGTCGGACTGTTCGCATTTATAAAATTAATATATACTAAATTATTATATGTTTCACTTACTCCGTATCTCTCGGGTTGTTTCTTAGTTCTATTTGATCGTCTTATTAAAGGAGATAAATCACACGAACTATCAATACTTTTAAATGATTCGTCTAGACTTTTATCACTTTTATTTGGACTTTCTAACTCTATATCCTCTATAGATTCGCTAAGATCTATTAAATTTTCCGAGTTATCTTCAGCTTTATTATTTTCTGTATCATTTACTTGTCCTTTTAAATCAATACATTTTACGCCCTCATCTATGATATCTATATGTCGTGTAACAATTACTTTATTATTTATTAATACTCGATATCCTACATCTGAGTATCCTACTAAAATTCCCGGATCTGCTTTTTTATCCCATTTAGAAGTACGTTTCTGTTCTGGAATTCTAACAAATACTTTACTTCCGAATGGTCTTAAGTATTTTGCGCTAGGTCTTTTTCCAAAAAATATCTCATAGGGTGTTTTACATTCTATTGTATTAGCTAATGTTCTATTCTTCAAATATGTTGCTGTGCACAATGCTTCCGGCCAATATTTCGTATTTAATTCTGCTTCAGCTAATAAACAACGACTCATATCCATAATGGTTCTATTAAATCTTTCAGCTGTTCCATTTAACTCGTGTGTATAAGACGGACAAAGATTCATCATAATCCCTTTTGATCTGCATAATTTATAAATTTCTTGATTTAGGTATTCTTTTCCATTATCGCATCTAAGTGTTTTAATCCTTTTTCCGGTTTTATTTTCTACCATATTAATATATTCTTCAAAACAATGATTAACTTCAGATTTTGATTTTACAATATATGTTTTCGCTAGTTTACTATAGTCATCAATGAAGCTTACAAAATATTTTTCTCCATTATATCCTTGAATCCGATGGGGCCCATTTACATCTGAATGTATTATTTCTAAAATTTCTGTGGCTCTAGTGCGATTATTATCAAACGGAAGATTGTGCATTTTATTTTCTATACAAATTCTACATTTCATATATTCTGTTTCTAGATTTTCAGGGAAATCATTTAGTAATTTATTTTTACTTAAAATATTCAAATATTTGAAATTTATGTGGCCAAGAATTTTATGCCATTTTTCTTTTACTGTCATTTTACTTGAACTTGGGGTTAAATTTATTTGTGAAGTAGTGTTTGCTAAAGTACTGGGTAAATAATAAAGATTTTCTTGTTTATAGGCCACTGCAATTAATTCATTAGTGTATTTGTAAATTTTCAATGTATCCTGTTGAGCTATAATTGTATTTTTTTCTGTTATACGGGCAAAACTTATCAGATTTACATTTAAGTCTTTAACAAAGAGAACATCCGTTAATCTAATATGTACTATTCTGTCATATACTTTTACGTTTATGTCTACCAGTCCTATCTTTGAAGCATTTAATGATCTACCGTCGCCTAGCATGACATCCACGGGATTGCTGATTTCCTGGCTTTCACTAAAATAATTTTCATCGTTAATAATATGCCCGGTGCATCCTGAGTCTATTATCCAAACTATCTCAGTATTGTCCCTAACCTCGGGTATGTTGTCGTTAATACTCATCATGAAGCTGGCATAGCCTCCGCTTTGAAGAGCTTCTATAGTTTTTCTTGATGTAGACGGACGTTCTTGAATTTCTCGATGGTTTCCTCCATTACCATTGTCATGGGCGGTGTAGTTAGATGTTCTTCCTCCTCGATAGTTTCTTCCCTGTCCGCGCCAATATCTTCCTCGTCCTCTTCGGAAAGCACCTCGATGTTGTTGTCCAAAGCCTCTGTTTCCGATCCATTCAGCATTTTCTCCTTGAATCCCTTCCTTGTTGAAATTACAATTTTTAATAAAATGTCCCACTTTGCCACAGCGGAAACATTGTCTTCCTCTGTCCGTATTTGTAGTGAAGGCACTTGATTTTATTTTTCCTCGATTTTCTTCTTTTCCTTTTATATCAATCATGGCTATTTTTCCTTTTAGATATTCAACTGTTTGTTTGATTCAACATTTTGTTTGAAAAATTTAATTCTAAAGTACGTAATGTTACGTTATCTTTAATTACCAAATTATATTCTTTTGAAAATTTGAATGAGAAAAACGTTCATAAAATAATTAATAAATTTTTTTTAATGTTTTGTCTAAATGTTTTAACATTCTAGAAAAAAAATATGGTAAAGCGCATGATATAAGTAATTATTTAAAAATAATAACATTAAATTTAAATAAAACTGAGCATAATACTTTAAAATATTTAACTAATATTCAATGTTTAATAAAACCGTCAATAATAACAATTCATACTTTTTTAGCTCCAAAAAAGAAAAAATTAAAAAAACAGTTGGTTTTACATTATAATAAAATTGCTCTAAATCCTATAAAAATTGTTCTAAACAAGTTTTTGGAATTACCTAATGTTTTTAATAGTATTGTAGAATATATTTTATAGATAGAATAATGTTTTATTCTCTTTTCGAGGTACATTCGGACTTTCGTCTCCTTACAATCTTTAAATCTCTACTAACTTAATCATACTAATAACATTTCTCTATAAACATCTTTTTTACATATAACATCTCTTCCTTACATTTTAACTACCACCAACTCTTTTTACTTTACATATCCTTTTTCTCTTCCTTCCTTCTCTACCTTCCCCTCACTACTGACTACCTTTATCACCACTATTTCCTTCTATTGATTTACGCTTCTTATCCATTCCATCTATTACATCTTCGCCTTATACCATTTTCTTATTTCTATTTTTTTTCTTCTTCTCGTCTTTTTCTTCTACCAACTTTACACTCTTCTGTCTTCTTTTACAATCTTCTCTTACTTCTTTTACCCTGCAAATACAATAAAAAAAACAACAAAAACCACGGCTTATCTCCTAAACGCTTTCTTATTTCTACCTTATTCTTTCTTATGAATCTTCCATCTTCTATTAATTCCTCTTCTTTCTTGTCCTTCCCTGCAATAACTTACTTCCTACTTTTCGCTTTTTTTACTTTCTCTAAACACCGCTCAGCATACGAGAGAGAGAGAGAGAGAGAGAGAGATACCCATACGTTTTTACACTCACACCGCCAAAAATCATTCTCTTACTTTACTTCTCATTCATTCTCGTGGACTCCCGCTTCCGACGCTTTTAAATCTTCATAATCTACCTCATTCATTCTTCCATTCTCTCCTATTCTTTCCCTTACCCTTTCCAGTATTCTCAACCACTCCTCCCCATTTCCCTCCCCACCCAATACATCTCCAACTGCCTCCTCCCAACTTCTCCTGTCCCCCCAGTTTACACACTCCTCCCAAACATGTTTCCACGTTTCCTCCTTATCCAAACACATCCTACACTTTATTTATCTATTCCCTCCCAGTATCTATTTCCCCTCATATCATCCCCCACTCTAAACCTCGCCACCCTTTGCCATTTCTCCTCCTTCCATCCCTTCTTTAAATATTCTGGTACTCCTTCCTCTTTTATTTTTCCATAATACTTATTAAATTTCCCCATTCTTATTTTTTCCCATCTCTCCTTTCTTTGCAATTCTTTATCTTTCACCACTATCTCCTTACCTCTCAGTCCCTCTTCTTCTCTTCTTTCTTCTATCCTCTTCAGCGTCCACCCTAATCTTTCAAAAAAATCCTCCCTTTCTTTTTCCCATTTCCCACTCGTTTTTCCTTCCCTCGCTCTCTCCTTCATTTCTTCCCAACATCCTCTTGCAAAAACCCCCCCTCTTCCTTCTTCCAATCTTTTCTCCTACTTCCAAGCCTTCATTCTCGCTTTTCCAGACATCTTTTCTCTCTGGAATTCCTCTCTTATTATATACGACGGCACACTTCTACTTACTTCCATAATTCATCTCAAATACCTCTCATAAATCATTTCAATCTCTTCCCTTTCCTTCCACCCCCATATCTCCACCCCATAGCTCATTACTGTCCATACAAGCCTATCAAACAGTCATAATCTTCTGCCCTAATCTTTTTCAAATTTTTTTTTGCCAATATTCCATATTTATCCCATCACCCTTGCTGCTCTCTTTACTCTTTCCTTCACGTGCTCTTTCTGATCTCCATTCCTTGTCATCACATATCCCAAATAATTAAATCTTTTAACCTCCTCTATTTCTTTACCCTTCCATACCCACTTTACCCTTTTCCATCTCCCTCCCCCTTTTTGGCATCTCATCACCTTTGTCTTGTCCACATTTACCTCTAGTCCCTTTTTTTCCACATATTCCTCTAGTGTCTTCAGCATTCCTTTCATTCCTGCTTCCGTTTCTGCAACCAGTGCGATGTCATCCGCGTACGCCAGCGAGTACACCCTCCTGCCCTTTATCTTAGTTCCACCCCATCCACCCTTTTCCAATTCCTCGTCCAAGTCTGCTAGCAGGATCGTGTACAAGCTCGGGCTCAGCGGACATCTCTGCCTCACCCCTCTCACCGTCCAAAATTTTTTCCCTTCCTCTTTCTTTACTCTAACTTTGCTACTCGTCTCCTCCAGTATCTCTTTGCACCTTTTTACTAACCCCTCCCTTATCCCCCTATTTCTCATTGCTTCCACCAATTTTCCTCTGTCCACAGAATCGAAGGCTGCCTTCATATCAATGGAAGCTATTACTAGCTTCCCCTTCTTTCCCTCTATTCTTCTATTTATCTGTTCCGTCGTCACCGACGACTCAGTCGCTCTCAGGAAAGTTCAGGAAGTGTGGTCCGGTGGAAAAGAACAGCTTCCCTTTTTTTTCTCTCAAGTCGGCTGGTTTATTAAAGTTGAGCAGAAGGCTCAACGCTCTAGCGAACTCGTGGCCCTTAGCTGACCAACGATCGGCCCGCGTACAGTAGTCGGTAGATACGTATCGCAATGATTCAAATAACTTGGCGAACTAGCGCGGTCTCGTTTTTTCGGCCTTTATATGTCGACGCGTTAGACCTTCGAATTGCCCTACTCCGTTTTAATATCAAATTTAAAAAAGTTCGTTCTCAGCGGTTTTACCCTTATACATAAGTTGGCCCGTTTAGAGTACGGTGTTTACCGCGCTTGTTTTGTTCCGATGACGCGCGCTCGTCTTTTTTTTTACAGTAATGTTTATCTGGCTCGACAGTCGGCTAGCGATACATTTTTAACATTATATTTTATTTTATATTACAACGATATTCGTCGAGTCATTTTTAATTATCCGAACATCCCGCCCCCCTTGAAGGGACTCCCTTCAAATTTTATTTTTTGCGAGCGGGTTCTGGTCACGCCTTTATTAAATAAAAAAGCTCTTTATCGTCGATCGCAATTCGTCAATTTTTACATTCTGTTCGTCTTGCGCGTATATGTCTATGTGTTTCCTTCGAAAGGAAGCACCGCGAGTTTTACTGTCGGTCGCGTGACAGTTCCTCCCCTCGTTTTTAATGTCGCGGCTCGGACAATACCTTCAGGCCTTGGATGAGTCTGGATCACGCGTCCCAGCGTCCACATCATCGGTTCCAATCCCGGCTGCTGTACGAGCACCAGCTGTCCCTCCTGTATGGCCGGTCCCTTTTGCTCTCGCCATTTGGAGCGCTGTGTCAGAATGTGCAGGTATTCCTGGCTCCATCGCGTCCAGAAATGTTGCCTGATCCGTTCCACTCGTTGCCACCGCGATAGCCGGGTCTCCGCTATGTCCTGCAAATCTGCAACAGGAAAGCTGCACAGCGCCGCACCGACAAGAAAATGCCCCGGGGTTATACAACTCAGATCGTTAGGATCCGTGCTCAGTGGTGCTAGCGGCCTTGAATTCAAATTGGCCTCGATTTCGTAAAAAAGGGTACATAGTTCCTCGTACGTTAAGCTCGCGTGTCCTACGATTTTGTACATGTGTTTCTTAACTGATTTCACCGCCGCCTCCCACAATCCTCCGAAATGAGGCGCGTGAGGCGGGATAAACTTCCACTCGATTTCGCGCTTGCACAGGAATTCGCGCGTCAGAGCTCGCGTCTGATCGTGGTTTATAAATTCACGCAACTCCTTTAGCTCTCTTTTCGCTCCCACGAACGTCGTTCCGTTGTCCGAGTATATACAGTTCGGTTTACCTCGACGAGCAATGAAACGCTTGAACGCACCCAAAAATGCCTCCGTCGTCAGGTCGGTCACCAGCTCGATATGCATCGCTTTTACCGTGAGGCACACAAAAATCGCGATATACGCTTTTGTCAACCGCGCGTTTCGCCGCTTTCCCTCCTTTATCATTATCGGCCCCGCGTAGTCGACCCCGGTGTGCGTGAAGGGCCGCGCAATTGTAACGCGACTCCCGGGCATATCTGCCATTCTCGTCTTTGATGCTATCGGCTTGTATTTGAAGTATTTTATGCAGTCGCGGATGACTCCACGCACAGCCGAGGTCGCCGCGATTGGCCAGAACCGCTGTCGGACCGCCGCCAATGTCCCTTGCACCCCGGAGTGTAACGCGTCGATATGGTGTTTTCTGATTATTCGTTTCGTTAATTCGCTATTTCTGGGCAACAGCATCGGATGCCGTGCCTCGTATGGTATTTCCGAGTTGCGTAATCGGCCTCCTACTCGTATCACGCCGACCTCGTCGATGAACGGCGTTAACGATAAAATGTGGCTGGACCTTGGCAGCGCTCGTCCCTCGGCTAACGACGCATATTCGTCTGCGAATTCTCCGCGCTGCACGCAGCGTACCATTATTGTCAACGCCGCTTTTATTTCGTCGGGGCGAATCGTCATGCCCCCGCAGTCGCGCCTATTCCGCTTGAGTCGCATGCAATACGCGATGATACGCGATATTTTCGCTATGCTCGAAATCCGCTCTATTAACGTGCGCACGATGCAGGTCTTAATGTTCGCTGTGGCCGTCACAATCCTTTTCCGCTCTGGCATTTTGATGTCCGCCGCATCGGTCGCTCTCGCGGTCGGTCAACGCTCAGCCGGTAAACGCAGAAATTCCGGCCCTGTCCACCAAAGAGATTCGCGCGCCAGATTTTTTAATTCCCTGCCGCGAGATAGTATGTCGGCGGGATTTTCAGCGGACGGCACGTGCCGCCAACTCGCGATCTCCGTAAGTCGTTGTATTTCGCCGACCCTGTTCGCTACGAACGCGTTCCACCTTCTCGACGACGACGCGATCCAGTGCAGCGCGACCATTGAGTCCGTCCACAGAAATTTTTTACAATTTTGCCTCTCAAGCGCGATACATATTTTTTGAGTTAACTCGGCCAGAAGTTTTGCCGCACTTAACTCCAGGCGCGGCAGCGACACTGCTTTGACTGGCGCGACTCGCGATTTCGAGGCTAACAGGGCCACCCTGGGCCGTCCGGATTGCCCGCCTGTCCGCACGTACACGCACGCTCCGTATGCCCTCTCGCTCGCGTCGCAAAACCCGTGCAGTTCTATCTCGCGCGTGCCCGCCTCCTTGACACCCCGCGGTATACGGATCTCCGCCAAACACGTCAATTGTTCTTTGAACTCCATCCAGCGCTGGTGAATCTCCTGCGGCAAAGATTTATCCCATTCTAATTTTAATTGCCACATTTCTTGTAGCAGCATTTTGGCTACTACAGTCATCGGTCCTAAAAAACCCATGGGGTCGATTAATCCAGCGATCTCCGCGAGAACGACGCGCTTCGTGATTGACTCGCGATTAAATCCGCCGCCCCCGGCGAAACGGAACTTGTCGGCGACCGGGTCCCACCATACTCCGAGCACTTTCGTTGTTTGTTCCCTATCGAACGTTACGGCTCGATCTCCTCGCTCGACGCGCCCCGGAATTAATGCCTCGCAGTTGGACACCCACTTGTCCAACTGGAATTGTCCCAATTTTAAAATACTTATGATCTCGTCTCGCGCCTGCTTAGCCTCCGCCACGGTGTCGGCTCCGGTGAGCACGTCGTCGACGTAGAAACTACTCAGAATGCGCTCTGATCCGACCGGATATTTATCGGCGTGTTTCTGCGCCAAGTGTCTTAGACACGCGGTGGCGAGAAACGGCGCCGATTTCGTTCCGTACGTGACGGTCCGCAACTCGAAAGTTGTTACGTGTGATCCCGGATCTTCCCGCCACACGATCCTTTGTCTATGAATATCGTCGTCATGGACAAGGATTTGCCGGTACATTTTTACGATGTCTGCGGCGAAGACATGCGTAAATAACCTAAATCGCAGCAAGATTGAGACCAAATCCTGCTGGATTGTCGGCCCTTTCATTAATGCGTCGTTCAGAGCGACTCCGGTGCTCGTCCTGCACGACGCGTCGAACACCACGCGCAATTTCGCATTCGTTTCGTCGCCCTTTAGAATGCCGTGGTGTGGCAGGTATATTGCCCCTGGTCTGTCGAGATCTCGCGCCGGCACTGCTCTCATGTGACCCAGCCGCGCGTAGTCCCGCATGAACTCGGTGTATAAATCTCGGAAGCGCGCCTCACGGGCTAACCGTTTTTCCAGCGTCGCGAATCTTTTTAACGCGATTTCTCGCGACTCTCCTAGAGATCCCGTCATCTCCGTTTTTACGGGCAGTCGCACGATGTACCTTCCCATCGCGTTCGTCTCTACGGTTTCGTTAAAAAACCTTTCGCACATTTGCTCGTCCGCCGTAACGCATGAAGAGCTCGCGGGCTCTTCCATCTCCCAAAACCGCTTCACGCGCTCGTCGAGCTCTCGACTCGTGATCGACGCGTGGAGCGCACCGGCTCTCGCGACGACGCCCGGCGCGCCGGCGATTCTGCCGGACAACACCCATCCGAGGCGAGTTTTTTGCAACGTCGGATGACGCTGCGTGGCTCCGATCTGCCCGACGCAGATTAAGCGGTAAAATAATTCCGCGCCAATTAATATGTCCACATCTGCGGCCCGATAGAACTGTGGATCCGCGAGTCTCACCCCTGCCGGCACCTCGATCTTCCCCCGCGCCACCGTGACTGCCGGTATTTTATCCGTGATCCGTTCGGTTATCACGCATTCCATCCTCTCCGCGAATGCCTCGGTGCGAGATTGTATTTCTATCCATGCCGCGCGAGTCGAGCGAGTGGTTAATTGCCCGACATCCGATATTGTAATGTCTACCGGGCGTGATTTTAATTTCAACGCGTCCGCCAGTTTGGTCGTCATAAAGTTTGCCTGCGACCCGGAATCAAGCAGCGCGCGTGCCGGTCTTCTTACTTGATTTCCGTCGATTATGTATATCAACGCGGTTGAGAGAAAGACCTCGGAGCTCGCCCCGCCGACCGCTTCGCGAGTCGTCAACACCGTGGCCTCGCTCGAATCCGACGCCCGATTGCCGATGCCAGACGCCGTCGCCTCGTTCGCGCCCGAATTTCCCGTTTGTTCTCGGTTCAGGTGCAGCATCGAATGGTGTTTTCGATGGCACATTCTGCAATTGCCTGATGGGCACTGCGCTGTGCGATGGCTAGACGATCGCAGGCAATTGAGACATAATTTTCTACGGCGTATCTCTGCTATCCGTTGGCTTACCGGCATTGCGACGAGCGTCGGACAAGCATAAATCGAATGCGCGCCCCGGCAGTACTCGCACGAGATCCCGTTCGCGGTAACGTGCAACGCCCTCCGTCTTACATCCTGGCCCGTTCTAGGGCGCACATCGCCACGCCCGCCGGTCGACGCGTTCCTTCGAGAGACCGACTCCAGCACGCGAACGCGCTGCATCAGAAAATCCGTGAATTGTTTCATAGTCGGCAATTCGGCTCCCGACAATGACGCGTGCCACTCTCGACTCGTTACGCTGTCTAATTTCGAACTTAACATATAGATCAATAGGTCGTCCCATTGATCGGCGCTTCTCTGCATCGCGACAAGTGCCCGGAAATGCCGATTTACTCCGTCGCACATCCGTTGGAGTTCTGCCGCGTTTTCCCTTTGCATGTTCGGCAGCTCGATCATGCTTCGAATATGCGTGTATACGATTACACGCTTGTTATCATACCGTTCGCGAAGCATGTCCCACGCGACGTCATAATTGCGCTCCGATACCTCCAATGATTCGATCACCGTTTTCGCCTCGCCCGTTAACGCGGATTGTAAGTATTGAAACCACTGGATTTTCGGCAGAGTTGCGTTCTCGTGAATTAAGGTCCGGAACGTGTCGTGGAATGGAAACCATTCCTCGTACCGTCCAGAGAATGTTGGCAAATTTAATTTCGGTAAACGGAGACCCGCCACCGCTCCGATGCCGTACGCACCGTTTACGCTCATCGTTAATTCCGACGGCGACGAACGCGCTGACCCCGGCTCCGCGGCCGACCGAATCGTGTTCGCTATCTTGGCGGTCAGCACGTAAAACGCGTTCTCGAATTGCTCGCGCTCGGGAACCTCCGTCTCATCGATATCTTCTATAGCCGCCTGCAATTCGTTAAACTCTTTCCAATATATATCGAGACGCGTTCGTCTCTCTTCTAATTGAGTTCGCGCGTTTATGTCCACCGCTCGCAAAGAGTCAACGTACTTCTCGATACGCGTGCACGCCGCAGTGATTGTTCCGCGTCGCTTTCTATACGTCGCTAGGTTTTTCGCTAACACGGCCGCTCGCATGCTAGCCGCGCTCACGCTGCCCACGCTCGGGCCGGCCACGCTTGTGTCCCCGTCGGGATTCGACATTCTGTTCACGTTTCTAATCAATTAACGAATGCAGCCACTGAGCTACGAATGTACAAAGTATGATTGTTCGGTGCGGAACCTATACAGCTCACCGTTTATCCGCCTTGGCCCTCCTGTCCAGAAAGTCGTCCTTCCCTCAGTGGCGTCCCTCCGTCTCGTCACGCGCCTCCAGACTCCGCTGGATCGCCGCCCTCGCGTCCGCAACCTCCGATCTCCCTGCCGCAGCGTCCGCCGCCCGGTCTGCAGCCGTCCACGGGTCGCTCCTTTTCTGGGCTGGATCCGGCTCGAAGGACCAATGTTCCGTCGTCACCGACGACTCAGTCGCTCTCAGGAAAGTTCAGGAAGTGTGGTCCGGTGGAAAAGAATAGCTTCCCTTTTTTTTCTCTCAAGTTGGCTGGTTTATTAAAGTTGAGCAGAAGGCTCAACGCTCTAGCGAACTCGTGGCCCTTAGCTGACCAACGATCGGCCCGCGTACAGTAGTCGGTAGATACGTAACGCAATGATTCAAATAACTTGGCGAACTAGCGCGGTCTCGTTTTTTCGGCCTTTATATGTCGACGCGTTAGACCTTCGAATTGCTCTACTCCGTTTTAATATCAAATTTAAAAAAGTTTGTTCTCAGCGATTTTATCCTTATACATAAGTTGGCCCGTTTAGAGCGTACTCTAAACGGGCCAACTTATGTATAAGGATAAACACCGTAGTGTTTACTGCGCTTGTTTTGTTCCGATGACGCGCGCTCGTCTTTATTTTTACAGTAATGTTTATCTGGCTCGACAGTCGGCTAGCGATACATTTTTAACATTATATTTTATTTTATATTACAACGATATTCGTCGAATCATTTTTAATTATCCGAACATTATCAGATGGTTTAAAACATAAATTTGATTCAACCTCCCCATGTATCTTCTGAATCCTGCCTAACTCTGTGGAACTATAGAACATATTTTATATTTACCATATTAATGAATGCCAAAATAATAGTACATTACTAACTTCAGTTTACCATGGAGATATGTGGAAATCTATAAAATCAAAAAAAAATGAATTTGTTTTACTAATAACATTATTTTTTGATGACTTTGAGATCAATAATCCCTTAAAGTCACGCAAATCGATCCATAAATTAAAAGCAGTTTATTTAAGTTTATTAAGTTTACCACTTCAATAAAGTAGCAATCTAAACAACATTCTACTTATGCAACTTTATAACTACCAGGATCATAAGAAATTTGGTAATAAAATATTGTCACACACAATTGATGAAATAATTGATCTAAATCTTAATGGAATAACTATAAATGTTAATAATAAAAAGCAGAAAATATTATTTCGTTTAATGTATGTCGTTGGAGATAATTTAGGTTTGAATACAATTCTCGGTTTTTCAAAAGGATTTAATACTGAATATTATTGTCGAGTTTGTACAATCACTAAAAAAGATGCGCATACTTGCGTTGTTGAAAAACAAAAATATATTAGAACAGAAAATGATTATTTGATTTGTGTTATAAATTCTACTTTTGGAATAAGAGAATAATGCATTTTTAATAAGATTCCTAATTTTCATATCATTAAAAACTTGTCTGTTGATCTAATACATGATTTGTTAGAAGGCGTATGTAGATATAATTTTTCCAAAATTTTAAATAACTTTATTTTTGTCGAGCATTTTTTTACTATAGAAATTATTAGTGAAAGATTAATAAATTGTATTAGTTTATTTCACTATAATATACCATTACCATTTAATTCAGAAACAATTAAAAGCGAGAAAGTTATGTTATCAGCTACTGAAATGTATTATTTAATCAATAATTTTTCGTTAATGATTAGTGACTTTATACCAGAAAACAACTTAAACTGGAAATTGCTTCTGCTTCTAAAAAAAATAGTAAACATTGCATGTTCACGTTTTCTTACCCCAAAATGTATTGATTTATTTAATTGTTCTGTATCTCAATATTTATCTTTGCACTAAAAATTATTCTACATTGCATTTAAACTTAAACATCACAATTTATTATATTAAGCGAAAATTATGAAAAATACTGGGCCACTAATGTCATCTATTCGTTTTGAGGCAAAGCATCATCAATTGAAAAATTATGCTAAAGTTATAATTTCACGGACACATGCTCCTTATACACTTGCTCTCAAACATCAATTAAAACTTTGTTATCGATTCGTTTGCCAAGAAAGGGTTTTTAATCGTTTGCAGCATGACAAAATAATGAAACTTACTGAAATTTCAGAATATTTTGATATAAAAAATGTTTTGCATTCTAAAATATGTAATAATTTAAATTTAAATTCAGTATCCTGGACTATAGTTAATGGCACACGCTATGAAATTAATATTGTATGCACTAATATCTACGACCGTTCAATTGGACAAATTCAACATATTATATTAAATTAAAACAATGAAATATATTTTATACAGGGTGTCACGCGAAATGCGGAAAATCTTTCGGGTGTAGGTAGACATTAAGAATATATTTAGAAAAGTTTAGCACCAATTTGTCGAATTCGCGATTTTAACATTTATACGAATTTTTATAACCGAGCAAATAAGAGCGCGCTCTTTAGAAGCGATCCACACCTAATAGCATTGACTCTGACCGAGCTTATCGATTGGCTGATCTCTCTTTCGGCGGGTCTAGTAAAAATAGGAGACACGGATGAGTGGAAGGGGGGATCAGACAATCGCTAAGCGACGAAAAAGCTGGGGCAGAGTCAATGCTATTTAAAAAAAAGGTTCAAAAAAAGCGCCAAGTATAGTCAAGCGAGAAAAGCGTCCTCAAAAAAGTTTTTAAGCAAAACCAAGGCCCCCCAAAAAAAAACTCCTTTAAAATTATACTCCCCAAAAATAGACCATAAAATGTGTACTTTAATAACAAATACTCTTCATAAAATTAATGAGATCAAATAAATGCGCCAAGAACCTGAAGAAAATAGAAATTATATTTAAACAAAATAGGACTTTCGTTTCCGACAGCAGCGCGAACGGTTGTGTGTCTGAGCGAGTGCTTGTAGAAAAAGGTTTCGGGGGAGTAAAATAGTTTTTCAGAGGTAAAGGGTTGGTCTGAGGGAAAAAGGGAAGGGTTTTTAAGGAGGGCAAGTGAAGGGAAAGAGCAAAGGTAAGAATAAAAGGAAAAATCGGGGAAGGTAAAAAGAGGAGTTCATTTTGAGGTTAGGTTGGCGGTGACGGGAAAAAACCGAGGGTAAGACAAAGGAAAAGAGGAAGGCAAGGGGGTAAAGGAGAGAGGTAGAGGTATAAAAGACAAAGGGAAAAGAGATAAGGAAAATTGAAAAATGAGCGAACAGGAAAAAGGAAATGTGGAGAGTGGAAATGAGGAAAGAAAAGAGGAAAAAGGAGAAGAGAAAACAAAAAAGAAAATGGGAAGGCCTGCAAAGGTAGAGATGTTAAAAAGAGAAAGGGCTAACAGTATGCCAATTCTGGAAGCGTGGAAGCAAGGAGAGAAAAGGAAGGAAAGGCAGGAAGAAAAAAGCGAAATAGAGGGCTTGGAAGGATTTAGGAAAAGTGTGAAAGTGTACAGATCACCGGTGAAAGCAACAGGAGAGGGAGGTGAAGGGGGAATAAGCAAGGAAGGTTTTGAAGAGGTAATAAAGGAAATGAGAAGTGGATTTGCAAGGATTCAAGCGCAGATGGAGGAAGTAAGGGAAATAAAGGTACAAATAAGAAAGGAAATAGAAGAATTGAAGATAATATGGAAAAAAGAGAAGATAGACTTAGAGAAAAGAATGGACGAGATGGAAAAAAGAATAAAGGAAAAAAAATATGAGGGAGGTAAACTGGAAATACCAGAAGAAATACAGGGAAAGGTTTTGAGTCTAGAAGAAAGAACGAGAATGCTGGAAATGGCAAAAGAAAGAGAAAAGAAAGAATGGAGGAAAAACAATTTAATAATAAGAGGTATAAAGATAAAAAGTGAGGAAAAAAAGGCGCTGAAAGAACAAGTGGGAGAAATAATAGAAGCAACAGGAGTGAAAGCAAAGATAGAGGATGTAAATAAGATAGGAGGAGTAAATAAAGGAGGTTATGGTATGGTGTGGGTAAAGATGGAAAGTTTCAAAGAAAAATTGGAAATATTAAGATGTAAGGGAAAATTAAAGGACAGGACGGAATGGATAGGAGACGATCTGACAGAATACGAAAGGAAAGTGGAATGGCTTATAAAGAGAGAAGCGGATAAATTGAAAAGAGAAGGAAAACAGGTAAAAATAGGGTACAAAAAGATATGGGTAAATAAAGAAATGTGGATATGGGATGACTTGAAGGAAGAATTGAGAAAATGGGATGGTGCGAAAGAATTTGAAAAAGAAGGGAATAAAAGAAAGAAGGTGATAGCAGACAGATTAAATGCAAGTTTTTAAAAAGAGGCGGAAGAAGAGAACGAAATGAGCTGGGAAGAGTGGAGAGAAAAGAGGAGGAAGGAGAAAAAGAAAAGGATGAAGAAAAAAATAGAAAAAGGAAAGATAAAAGACAAAAAGAAAAAGAAAGGGAGAAAAAGGAGAAAGGAAAGGAAAAGGCGGAGGTAAAAGACAGAAACGTGAGAATAGTGTTTTGGAATGTGGCAGGAATAGAAAACAAGGATGAAGATTTTTGGAAGAACATGGAAAAATGGGAGGTGATATATATGTGTGAAACTTGGTTGGAAGAAAAAAAATGGAAGGGGATAAGAAGTAAATTGCCAAAGGGCTATAAATGGATAAATAAGGGGGCAGAAAAGAAAAATAAGAAGGGGAGGGCAATGGGGGGAATGGTGATGGGATGGAGGGAGGAATTGGAAGGAGAAGAAGAATTGGAATTTAAAGATAGAAAAGGAATGATAGGAATAAAGATAAAAAGTGGAAAGGTATGGTGGAAAATAGCAGGGGTATACGTAAATGAGGATTTAGAAGACATAACAGAGAACATGAGAAACTGGATGGATGAAAAAGAGGAAGGAACGAGATATCTGATAGGAGGAGACTTTAATGTGAGGACGGGAGAAGAGGGCGGGCTATGGGATGAAGAAAAAGAAGAAGAAGACAAGGAAGAGAGAAAAAGGAGAACAAAAGATAAAAAAATTACAGGAAAAGGAAAAAAATTCTGTAAAGTTCTGGAAGAAGCAGGATGGGGAATAGTTAATGGTTGTACAAGAGGAGATGAAGAGGGTGAATGGACATATGTAGGGGGAAGAGGAAAAACAGTAATAGATTATGTGATCAGTAATGTGGAATCAAAAGGAGAAATAGTAGAAATGAAGGTGGGGGAAGAAGTGGACTCAGACCACTTACCGTTAATAGTGACGATCAAAAGGGAGGGAGAAAAGAGGAGAAGATGCAAATATGGTATAAAAAAGAGCACGAGACTGGCTTGGGGTGAGAAGGAGAGGAAAATGTTCAGGGAAAAATATAAAGAAAAAAGAGAGAAAGAAAACAATACGGAGGAAAATTGGAGAAGTTTTAGTAAGGAACTGGAGAAAACAAAGAAAGTAGTTAAAAAGGAAATGAAAAAGAGGAGGGGAAAAACCAAAAGAAAGATGGTGGAATGAAGATTGCAAAAAGAAAAAGGTGAAGTAAAAGAAGAAATGTTAAATTGGAGGAAGGGGGAAGGAGTGAGGAGAATTACAAAAGAAGAAAAGAGAGTATAAAAACTATGTGAGGAGAAAAATTGCAAGAAAAGGTGAGATGGGAGAAAGAAATAGAAAAGATTAGAACAGAGGGAGAAGTATGGAAAGTAGTAAACAAAGGAAGAAAAAAAAGGAAGTGGAGGAAAAATAAAGATTGAAGAGTGGGACGGATATTTTAAGGAAATGTTAGGAGGAGTGGAATGGAGAGTAAGAGAAGAATTAGGAGGAAAGAGAATAGAAGACAATGAGGAAGATATAAATAGAGAGGAATTTGAAAATGTAATAAGAAAGTTGAAAAAAGGAAAAGCTGCAGGAAGTGATGGGTTAGAAAATGAAATATGGAAATGGGGAGGGGGGGAAGTAAAAGAGAAATTATGGGAAACGTGCAAAAGGGTATGGAGGGGGGAGGGGATGCCGGAGGAATGGAGAGAAGGTGTGATAGTTCCGGTGCTTAAAAAAGGAAAAGGGGAAAAAGTAGAAGAGTATAGAGGGATAACGCTGACACAGACTGCATACAAAGTGTATGCATCTATGTTAGCAGAAAGACTAAGAAAGGAAATAGAAGAAAAAGAAATTTTACCGCAGAGTCAAGCCGGTTTTAGAAGAGACATGGGGACAGTGGATCAAATATATGTGTTAAATTATTTGCTAAATAAGAAGATAGAAGAAAAGGAAGGTAAAATGGTAATTGTGTTTATAGATATGAAAGCGGCTTTTGACTCTGTAGACAGGAGAAAATTGGTGGAAACAATGAAGAAAAGAGGGGTAAGGGAGGGATTGATAAGAAGGTGTGAAGAAATATTAGAGGAAACGGTGAATAAAGTAAAGGTGAAGGATAAAGAGGGGAAAAGTTTCTGGACAACAAAAGGAGTAAGACAGGGTTGTCCGCTTAGTCCTAGCTTGTTCACGCTCTTGTTGGCAGACATAGATGAAGAATTAGAAAAAGGAGGATGGGGGGGTATAAGAATAAAAGACAGGAGAGTTTACTCGCTGGCGTATGCGGATGACATTGCGCTACTGGCAGAAAATGAGGCAGGCATGAAAGGAATGATTAAAAGTATGGAAGAATATGTAAAGGAAAAGGGATTGGAAGTGAATGTAAAGAAAACAAAGATAATGAGGTGTAGAAAGGGGGGAGGAAGATGGAAAAAAACTAAATGGGTATGGAAAGGGGAAGAAATAGAGGAAGTAAAAAGTTTCAAGTATTTGGGATATACAATTATGAGAAATGGAGAGCAGAAAGAGCATGTAAAGGACAGAGTAAGAAGAGCGGCAAGAATAATGGGGCAGGTGTGGAGTATAGGTAAAAGAAAATTCGGAAAAGATTGGAGTAAAAGAATATGGCTATTTGATAAACTGGTATGGTCGGTTATTAATTACGGCGTGGAAATATGGGGATGGAAGGAAAGAGAAGAGGTGGAGATATTACAGGAAAAATACCTGAGATGGGTACTGGGAGTAAGAAGATATGTACCAGGATATATGGTGAGAGAAGAACTACAGAGGGATAAATTGAAAGGTAGAGCAGGGATGAGAGCATGGAAATATGAAAAAAGGTTAGAAGAAGGGAAAGGAGGTGTTTTAGCAAAATGGTGCTGGGAAGAAATGAAGGAAAGAGCAAGGGAGGGAAGAAGCAAGGGAAAATGGGAAAAAGAAAGAGGAATTTTGAAAATTTTGGGTGGTCGGGAAAAGAGGTGGAAGATTTAAGAGAAAGAGGGAAATAAGGGGGAATATTTGGTGAAAAAGGATAAAGAATGGCAAAGAGAGGAAAGATGGAAAAAAATAAGAGAGTCAAGATTTAATAAGTATTATAAAAAAGTGAAAGAGGAAGGAATACCAGGATATTTGAAATTGGGATGGAAAGAAGAAAAATGGCAAAGAATGGCAAAATTTAGATTAGGGGAGGAAATGAGAGGAAATAAATATTGGGAGGAAGAGGAGAAAAGAAAATGTAGAATATGTTTGGAGAAGGAAGAAACGTGGGAACATATATGGGAGGAGTGTATAGATTGGGGAAACGAGATTAGTTGGGAGGAAATGGTGGAGGAAATTCTGGGAGGGGAAGGAAGGGGGATAGATTGGTTGGAAAATTTGGAAAGAACAAGGGAAAAAAATAGGAGTGACTGAAAGTATGAAAGAAAAAGCGTCGGAAGCGGGGGTCCAAAGATAGAATTTAAGGTAAAATTAAGGCAAAACAATGTAAAGTATGAATGGAAGTGTGATCTCTCTCTCTCGACGCGTAGGCAATAGAATAGGAAAAAGGCGTAGATATAAGTTTTTACTTTCAGGAAACGGCTGTGAGAAGAAAGAAGATTATAAAAGTAGAAATAGTCTAGAGATAAGAATGAAGTTTGAAAATATATTTTATGAAATTGTAAACAGAAAATTGGGGAAGTGAAAGTCCCGGTGTACCTCTGAGGAGAAATAAACACCTTATATATATTTAAACAAAATAAATATTTCCCCCAAAAAAAACTCCCCCAAAATAGAACATAAAATGTGTACTTTAATAATAAATACTATTTATAAAACTAATCAGATAGAGTAAAGAAAAAAAAAACTTGGAGCTGCGAAATCCAATTTTTTAAAATCTCAAATCATAATTTTGCTTTTTACGATGTGCTACGCATCAGATTTTTGTAACCACACTAAATGTATATTAAAAAGTATTTTTAAAAAACAAAAAAATCTTGGCATTGCAAAACTAAATATAATGCGCAGCACAACGCAAAGAAAATAAAATTATGATTTGAGATTTTAAAGATTTGGTATTGCAGCGCCAAGATTTTTTTGTTTTTTTTCCTTCTTTACATTACCACGTTATATCATCGGGACAAACCTAGGTCTATTTTCGTGCGGTTTTTCATGGTTTTTACTGTTTAAAAATTTCTAGATTCTTTAGGTTCTTGGCGAAATTATTTGATCTCATAACTTTAATAGAGAGTACTCAATATTACAGTAAACATTTTATATTCTTTTTCGGGGGTCTAGTTTTGGGAAAGATTTTATTCACTTTGTAGTTATTTTAATTTCGCGCGCTTATACTTGGCGCTATTGTATACCTTTTTTTAAGAAAAGGTAATTTTGGGGGAATTTCACTCATTTTGTAGTTGTAAAAATTTAACCGAAAACAAGTAATTTTAATTGTTTAAACAAGTTTTTTTTGCAAAAATCGATATCTACACAGTCGATAAATCAAGCATCATCTAGCGGTGCGAAAATAATAATAACACGCCACACACCTCGCTTTTTGAAATGACATAATATTTTAGGTTAATATATATGCCATTATAACTATCACCAGAGTCGATAATAATAAAGTCGATAAATCTATCTGCACCGTCTAACGGCGCGAAAACGAAAAGGACAAATTTTGGAAGACAATGATGACGACGTTTCTTAATTAATTATATTATTATTTTACTCTTGCAATCAAACTTTAAATCGCGATATCTTCGTTTGTAGATAACGCAGTGAAAAAATAAAAGCAGTTTTTTAACATTATTCGACCCTAATCTACACGATGAACCTGTGTAGAAAGCGATCGGTTCAGCCGTTATTGAGATCCAAACATTACGAATTTTCTCAATACGGCGTCTCGCGTATAAGAGGCACGGTAGTGCGCTGTGCCTATACTTGGCGCGAGGCACTACCGTGCCTCTTGATTTGTGTTACATATTTTCGTACCTTTATAATAACATTACAAGCAGTAATTAAATTTGTCATTTTCGATTACTCCCAATGAACATCTGTAACATTCAATGTTAAATTTACTCAGATTACGCGTTTCTTTTGATCAATAAAAAGTGACGTCATTACTTGAGTATAAAATACTCACATAACTGAGCGACTCAGATCACTTCAAACTAAGAGGAAAGCAACTTATGATGTAACATAGTTTACTAAAACTAATTTTTCAAACAACGTCCGTTCGACGCTAAAACGCCAGTTCTAGTTTTATGAATTAAATACAATTAATAGCAAATGTAAATGAAAAAGAACAATACATAAGAATAAGTTTAACTTTTGAGTAAGTTAGAACTAAGTAAGGCTGAAGATTTATTGTTAAAACTCATTTATTTATCCAGTTGTTACTACATGTATAAAAGTGTATCTTCAAACGTTATAATTAAGAGTATATTAAAAAAAAAAAAAAAAAAAAAAAAAAGTTTTCGTTCGATTTCTAAAACTAATCAGCCTTGGTCACTGTGAATACTTAAACAAGTGACCGATTGGGAACACGGTGTAATGTCTAAGCTATTTGCCTTATTACGATAAAAAAACATTTGTTTAATAATTCTTTAATCACTTTAACAACTTGTTTCTATTTTATTGTAAAAAGGCAAAAAAATGTAGACAACATCACACGGTGTTCCCAAGCGGTCACCCATCCAAGTACTGACCGTGCCCAACGCTGCTTAGCTTCAGTGATCGGACGAGAACTGGCGTTTTCAGCGTGGAATGGACGTTGTCTGAAAATTTAATTTTAGTAACAAGTATATAATACAAGCACGTAGTATATACATGTATTAACAGAACAACCTATCTTGACATTTTCTAAAATCAACGATTTAAAAACATATTCTTTTGAGAAAACTATCGCGTTTTATTCATTAATATTTTAAGGACATATTATAAATTATCAAAATTGAAAATTTGCCGAGTAATAGATATATAAAACATTAAATATGGCGTCTATTACAATTCCGGCAAATCTTTTCTTCAGTTTCACGGGTAAAGACTAAGTTAATCAGAAAAAAAAAACAAATCCTGTAGTATATTAAGCAAATGGCGATAGTTGCTTTTTTTCTATACTAATGCTCAGATCATTCTCACTTATGACGTCATAACTCAGTTAAATGTGCGATCTATTTCAGTCTTACAACTGAAACTAACTGAGATTAAACTGAGTTTTTCTTTAGGATCTGCACAAGCCGGAGACCGTGTGCTTTGATGAGTATGTTAACTCGTTTCATAAAGACGACTCTCTGATTGGTTACGCGCAGTTATGTATGGTATGGGTGCAAGCAAATATATAAAGGTTAACTTTAGAATAAAAAAAGTAAGTAAGAATAAACTTCTAATAAATAATTTTTAATAGCAAATATGATCTTACATAAATATTGCTTCAGTTATGTCGTATCTTTTATCACGAGTGTAATCTAGGTGGATAACCAATAAAAATAGTGATTTTTATTTGGAGGACACTGGTAAGTATTTGTTGAACAAATAAATTATTTGTGTGCAATATTTCATAAATTTCTATATTTTGGAAGAAAACTGTAGAATGTGGGTTCCAAACAATTTAATAAATTTTAACAAAAATAACCAACCATATTTTAAAAATCAAGGGGAAAACAACAATACGATTAAAATTAGACCTATTCAAGTAATTGATATAAGACACGAGTTTTGAGAAACAACAGTAAATATTGATGTAAATTCAGTCCAAGATGTAGAAAGCCAACAACCGGAAAACAGAAAGAGAGAAGAACCAGAACTATTTGGTCATTTAATCAAACTCTTGCTTTAATAGAAGCCATAGAAAATCGATATGATGATATGCATCATGTGCTTTCGAACAATTATTAGTGAAGAACTCGTTAGTCACGAACTTGGAGATAAGTAATTATAATATTTGAAATGATATTAAACTTTATTTTACTATTCTGTAATCTCAAACCTTGGCTTATAAGTGTTTTATGTATGTATATACAACATGATATTATGTTGAACCTAATTGTCTCAAACTGTTCTGTTTAATTTTTAGTTTTCCGAAACAGTGTGCAAAGAAAAAAAAAAAAAATTAAATTTAGTTTGAACCTACAAAAATACAAAGGATGTAAAAAACTAGAAGAGGAAGAGGTCCCGTAAAATTTACTTTTTACGACAGATTATTGACGAGTTATTGGGCGATTCGCCATCGAATGCTAATTTACATTCTATAGACGTTATTGATAATGTGCAATCGCAAAATGGTGATAATGTCCAAACAGTTCAATCGCCAAATGTTGAAACCAATTCTGAAACGGCACAACTAAAGTCTGATAACTACTTGGAAAGTCCTTGTTCCAGTTCTAAATCTTCGAATACACCGAAAAGAAAAAATCCATCAATGGAACTAGTTAAAGTGAAAGAGATGTTTTGAAAATAAAATAAAAATAACAGAAAAGGACAACAACAGAAAACATTAGATTGACCTTTATAAAGAAAATTTAAAATATAAGAAAGAAAAATTAGATTTATATAAATAAAAATAAAAAATGAGAAAAAAATAAATACAGGTGTTAAAGAATCTACATGATATTTTAAAAGAAAAAAAAATGCAAAAATAGTTTATTAATTCAGTTTAATCAGTATTGTAAATTTTTTTTCTTTTTAACACGATAGATCTCATAAAGAACTTATTAACTTAATATGCAAAGTGTAATTTTATTTGAATGTAATTTATTTGCTTTAAGTAATGTGATGTGCAACCAATGATATAAAATATAATATAATTAGATTTTTTTGTGTATCTACAGATTGTAGTTCCTAATGTTGCCAAAATCAGTATTAAAAATTAAATTATATCTACTTAGAATATTAATTTTTTTTGTTTTTAAATTTTAGTTTTGTCAAATATTTAAAAGAGCTTAAGTTTTTTGTTTGTTTAAGAAACATGTTACTTTCATTTCTTAATCAAATACTTTTTTTAGCTTATTAGTTATAATGTAAGAAATACGATGTTACAAGTACATTTAATTAAACATTTTTGTAAAATTTTCATCTTTTTTTGAATGGTTTTCATTTATACAACTGACTTCTACATCTGTTACGTCCTCATCATGATTCTCACTATTATTATTTTCATTATTATCATTGACATCGAATTCGTCATGGCTGTTTAAACATATGTTATGAAGTATAGCAGCAGCCATTACACGTTTACATATAAATTTTATATCGTTATTTTTGAAAAATTTTAACCTCCTAAATCTTCCTTTTGATAAACCAAAAGTATTTTCGATGATAATTCTAGTAGCAGAATGGCGAAAATTAAACAGTTTTCGATTTGCGGTTAAATTGCCATCGTCTTTAAATGGAGAGATCAACCAATTTAAACAAGGATATGCCGAATCTCCCAATAAGAAGTTTTGACCTAAGAATCCAGACATACCCTTTTTGTACAAAGACGATTTTTTCAAAAGACGACTATCGTGAATAGAGCGTGGTTCACCGCAAAAAAAGGCTGATAATATTCTTTTCATGATCGCAAACTCTTTGTATAAGAATACTGTAATCCCCTTTTCTGTTATAATATTCGTAATAATATTTAGAAACTGTTCTTTTGATTTTTATGTGGCTCCCATCTATCGCTTCAACTACTCCATCAATTCCACGCAATTTAAAAAACTCAGAATTAACTGTATGCAATCGTTGACCTTTGGGCCATACAATATTTTGTTTGTTTTTACTAACTAAATATTCTACGATTTTCGTGATGATACGATGACAAGAGCTTTTAATTACATTGAATCTATCAGAGCATTGCCGAAATGTTTCTGTGTTACTGAGATACCATAGGGTCATTAAAAATGCTTTTTGTGCAGATGTCTTCTTTCTTCCAAAGTTACGTTGAGGTAAAACACGTTCAGCTTCAATCATATGGAAAATTTTTCGACAATACGAGTTAAACATTGTCATTTAATTGGTTTATTAATAAACTATTACGTTTACCGATTATTACGTTAACAGTTGATCGATTTAATGGAAAAAGCTCTTTAAATTCTTTATCATCGAACGCTTTCATAGTTTCCATAAAATTGGTTACTCGGTGTAATTTTCTTCTTACATAATTAGATAACTCTGAGCAATCAGAGGATGATTCGGAAGAAAACGAAACAAACTTATTAAAGTCTGAGGTACTCCAGTCTGACTCTGAATCATTTTCTAAAACCTAAAAATAAAAAATAATACATATATATATAAATATATATATATATATAATTCATATTACGGTAATAAACGACTCTCCAAAATTACCTTTTCTTAAAAAAAAAGTATAAAAATGCGCCAAGAATAAGCGCGCGAAATTAAAATAACTACAAAGTGAATAAAATCTCCCCCAAAATTAGACCCTCGAAAAAGAACATAAAATGTTTACTGTAGTATTGAGTACTCTCTATTATAGTTATGAGATCAAATAATTGCGCCAAGAACCCAAAGAATCTAGAAATTTTTATACAGTAAAAACCATGAAAAGCCGTACGAAAATAAACCTAGGTTTGTCCCGATGATATAACGTGGTAATGTAAAGAAGGAAAAAAAACAAAAAAATCTTGGCGCTGCAATACCAAATATAATAATGCGCAGCACAACGCAAAGAAAACAAAATTGTAATTTAAGATTTTAAAGATTTGGTTTCGCAGCGCCAAGATCTTTTTGCTTTTTTTCCTTCTTTACATTACCACGTTATATCATCGGGACAAACCTAGGTCTATTTTCGTGCGGTTTTTCATGGTTTTTACTGTTTAAAAATTTCTAGATTCTTTAGGTTCTTGGCGAAATTATTTGATCTCATAACTTTAATAGAGAGTACTCAATATTACAGTAAACATTTTATATTCTTTTCGGGGTCTAGTTTTGGGAAAGATTTTATTCACTTTGTAGTTATTTTAATTTCGCGCGCTTATACTTGGCGCTATTGTATACCTTTTTTTAAGAAAAGGTAATTTTGGGGGAATTTCACTCATTTTGTAGTTGTAAAAATTTAACCGAAAACAAGTAATTTTAATTGTTTAAACAAGTTTTTTTTGCAAAAATCGATATCTACACAGTCGATAAATCAAGCATCATCTAGCGGTGCGAAAATAATAATAACACGCCACACACCTCGCTTTTTGAAATGACATAATATTTTAGGTTAATATATATGCCATTATAACTATCACCAGAGTCGATAATAATAAAGTCGATAAATCTATCTGCACCGTCTAACGGCGCGAAAACGAAAAGGACAAATTTTGGAAGACAATGATGACGACGTTTCTTAATTAATTATATTATTATTTTACTCTTGCAATCAAACTTTAAATCGCGATATCTTCGTTTGTAGATAACGCAGTGAAAAATAAAAGCAGTTTTTAACATTATTCGACCCTAATCTACACGATGAACCTGTGTAGAAAGCGATCGGTTCAGCCGTTATTGAGATCCAAACATTACGAATTTTCTCAATACGGCGTCTCGCGTATAAGAGGCACGGTAGTGCGCTGTGCCTATACTTGGCGCGAGGCACTACCGTGCCTCTTGATTTGTGTTACATATTTTCGTACCTTTATAATAACATTACAAGCAGTAATTAAATTTGTCATTTTCGATTACTCCCAATGAACATCTGTAACATTCAATGTTAAATTTACTCAGATTACGCGTTTCTTTTGATCAATAAAAAGTGACGTCATTACTTGAGTATAAAATACTCACATAACTGAGCGACTCAGATCACTTCAAACTAAGAGGAAAGCAACTTATGATGTAACATAGTTTACTAAAACTAATTTTTCAAACAACGTCCGTTCGACGCTAAAACGCCAGTTCTAGTTTTATGAATTAAATACAATTAATAGCAAATGTAAATGAAAAAGAACAATACATAAGAATAAGTTTAACTTTTGAGTAAGTTAGAACTAAGTAAGGCTGAAGATTTATTGTTAAAACTCATTTATTTATCCAGTTGTTACTACATGTATAAAAGTGTATCTTCAAACGTTATAATTAAGAGTATATTAAAAAAAAAAAAAAAAAAAAAAAAAAGTTTTCGTTCGATTTCTAAAACTAATCAGCCTTGGTCACTGTGAATACTTAAACAAGTGACCGATTGGGAACACGGTGTAATGTCTAAGCTATTTGCCTTATTACGATAAAAAAACATTTGTTTAATAATTCTTTAATCACTTTAACAACTTGTTTCTATTTTATTGTAAAAGGCAAAAAATGTAGACAACATCACACGGTGTTCCCAAGCGGTCACCCATCCAAGTACTGACCGTGCCCAACGCTGCTTAGCTTCAGTGATCGGACGAGAACTGGCGTTTTCAGCGTGGAATGGACGTTGTCTGAAAATTTAATTTTAGTAACAAGTATATAATACAAGCACGTAGTATATACATGTATTAACAGAACAACCTATCTTGACATTTTCTAAAATCAACGATTTAAAAACATATTCTTTTGAGAAAACTATCGCGTTTTATTCATTAATATTTTAAGGACATATTATAAATTATCAAAATTGAAAATTTGCCGAGTAATAGATATATAAAACATTAAATATGGCGTCTATTACAATTCCGGCAAATCTTTTCTTCAGTTTCACGGGTAAAGACTAAGTTAATCAGAAAAAAAAACAAATCCTGTAGTATATTAAGCAAATGGCGATAGTTGCTTTTTTTCTATACTAATGCTCAGATCATTCTCACTTATGACGTCATAACTCAGTTAAATGTGCGATCTATTTCAGTCTTACAACTGAAACTAACTGAGATTAAACTGAATTTTTCTTTAGGATCTGCACAAGCCGGAGACCGTGTGCTTTGATGAGTATGTTAACTCGTTTCATAAAGACGACTCTCTGATTGGTTACGCGCAGTTATGTATGGTATGGGTGCAAGCAAATATATAAAGGTTAACTTTAGAATAAAAAAAGTAAGTAAGAATAAACTTCTAATAAATAATTTTTAATAGCAAATATGATCTTACATAAATATTGCTTCAGTTATGTCGTATCTTTTATCACGAGTGTAATCTAGGTGGATAACCAATAAAAATAGTGATTTTTATTTGGAGGACACTGGTAAGTATTTGTTGAACAAATAAATTATTTGTGTGCAATATTTCATAAATTTCTATATTTTGGAAGAAAACTGTAGAATGTGGGTTCCAAACAATTTAATAAATTTTAACAAAAATAACCAACCATATTTTAAAAATCAAGGGGAAAACAACAATACGATTAAAATTAGACCTATTCAAGTAATTGATATAAGACACGAGTTTTGAGAAACAACAGTAAATATTGATGTAAATTCAGTCCAAGATGTAGAAAGCCAACAACCGGAAAACAGAAAGAGAGAAGAACCAGAACTATTTGGTCATTTAATCAAACTCTTGCTTTAATAGAAGCCATAGAAAATCGATATGATGATATGCATCATGTGCTTTCGAACAATTATTAGTGAAGAACTCGTTAGTCACGAACTTGGAGATAAGTAATTATAATATTTGAAATGATATTAAACTTTATTTTACTATTCTGTAATCTCAAACCTTGGCTTATAAGTGTTTTATGTATGTATATACAACATGATATTATGTTGAACCTAATTGTCTCAAACTGTTCTGTTTAATTTTTAGTTTTCCGAAACAGTGTGCAAAGAAAAAAAAAAAAAATTAAATTTAGTTTGAACCTACAAAAATACAAAGGATGTAAAAAACTAGAAGAGGAAGAGGTCCCGTAAAATTTACTTTTTACGACAGATTATTGACGAGTTATTGGGCGATTCGCCATCGAATGCTAATTTACATTCTATAGACGTTATTGATAATGTGCAATCGCAAAATGGTGATAATGTCCAAACAGTTCAATCGCCAAATGTTGAAACCAATTCTGAAACGGCACAACTAAAGTCTGATAACTACTTGGAAAGTCCTTGTTCCAGTTCTAAATCTTCGAATACACCGAAAAGAAAAAATCCATCAATGGAACTAGTTAAAGTGAAAGAGATGTTTTTTGAAAATAAAATAAAAAAAATAACAGAAAAGGACAACAACAGAAAACATTAGATTGACCTTTATAAAGAAAATTTAAAATATAAGAAAGAAAAATTAGATTTATATAAATAAAAAATAAAAAATGAGAAAAAAAAATAAATACAGGTGTTAAAGAATCTACATGATATTTTAAAAGAAAAAAAAATGCAAAAATAGTTTATTAATTCAGTTTAATCAGTATTGTAAATTTTTTTTCTTTTTAACACGATAGATCTCATAAAGAACTTATTAACTTAATATGCAAAGTGTAATTTTATTTGAATGTAATTTATTTGCTTTAAGTAATGTGATGTGCAACCAATGATATAAAATATAATATAATTAGATTTTTTTGTGTATCTACAGATTGTAGTTCCTAATGTTGCCAAAATCAGTATTAAAAATTAAATTATATCTACTTAGAATATTAATTTTTTTTGTTTTTAAATTTTAGTTTTGTCAAATATTTAAAAGAGCTTAAGTTTTTTGTTTGTTTAAGAAACATGTTACTTTCATTTCTTAATCAAATACTTTTTTTAGCTTATTAGTTATAATGTAAGAAATACGATGTTACAAGTACATTTAATTAAACATTTTTGTAAAATTTTCATCTTTTTTTGAATGGTTTTCATTTATACAACTGACTTCTACATCTGTTACGTCCTCATCATGATTCTCACTATTATTATTTTCATTATTATCATTGACATCGAATTCGTCATGGCTGTTTAAACATATGTTATGAAGTATAGCAGCAGCCATTACACGTTTACATATAAATTTTATATCGTTATTTTTGAAAAATTTTAACCTCCTAAATCTTCCTTTTGATAAACCAAAAGTATTTTCGATGATAATTCTAGTAGCAGAATGGCGAAAATTAAACAGTTTTCGATTTGCGGTTAAATTGCCATCGTCTTTAAATGGAGAGATCAACCAATTTAAACAAGGATATGCCGAATCTCCCAATAAGAAGTTTTGACCTAAGAATCCAGACATACCCTTTTTGTACAAAGACGATTTTTTCAAAAGACGACTATCGTGAATAGAGCGTGGTTCACCGCAAAAAAAGGCTGATAATATTCTTTTCATGATCGCAAACTCTTTGTATAAGAATACTGTAATCCCCTTTTCTGTTATAATATTCGTAATAATATTTAGAAACTGTTCTTTTGATTTTTATGTGGCTCCCATCTATCGCTTCAACTACTCCATCAATTCCACGCAATTTAAAAAACTCAGAATTAACTGTATGCAATCGTTGACCTTTGGGCCATACAATATTTTGTTTGTTTTTACTAACTAAATATTCTACGATTTTCGTGATGATACGATGACAAGAGCTTTTAATTACATTGAATCTATCAGAGCATTGCCGAAATGTTTCTGTGTTACTGAGATACCATAGGGTCATTAAAAATGCTTTTTGTGCAGATGTCTTCTTTCTTCCAAAGTTACGTTGAGGTAAAACACGTTCAGCTTCAATCATATGGAAAATTTTTCGACAATACGAGTTAAACATTGTCATTTAATTGGTTCATTAATAAACTATTACGTTTACCGATTATTACGTTAACAGTTGATCGATTTAATGGAAAAAGCTCTTTAAATTCTTTATCATCGAACGCTTTCATAGTTTCCATAAAATTGGTTACTCGGTGTAATTTTCTTCTTACATAATTAGATAACTCTGAGCAATCAGAGGATGATTCGGAAGAAAACGAAACAAACTTATTAAAGTCTGAGGTACTCCAGTCTGACTCTGAATCATTTTCTAAAACCTAAAAATAAAAAATAATACATATATATATAAATATATATATATATATAATTCATATTACGGTAATAAACGACTCTCCAAAATTACCTTTTCTTAAAAAAGTATAAAAAGCGCCAAGAATAAGCGCGAAATTAAAATAACTACAAAGTGAATAAAATCTCCCCAAAATTAGACCCTCGAAAGAACATAAAATGTTTACTGTAGTATTGAGTACTCTCTATTATAGTTATGAGATCAAATAATTGCGCCAAGAACCCAGAATCTAGAAATTTTATACAGTAATAACCATGAAAAGCCGTACGAAAATAAACCTAGGTTTGTCCCGATGATATAACGTGGTAATGTAAAGAAGGAAAAAAAGCAAAAAGATCTTGGCGCTGCGAAACCAAATCTTTAAAATCTTAAATTACAATTTTGTTTTCTTTGCGTTGTGCTGCGCATTATATTTGGTATTGCAGCGCCAAGATTTTTTGTTTTTTTCCTTCTTTACATTACCACGTTATATCATCGGGACAAACCTAGGTCTATTTTCGTGCGGTTTTTCATGGTTTTTACTGTTTAAAAATTTCTAGATTCTTTAGGTTCTTGGCGAAATTATTTGATCTCATAACTTTAATAGAGAGTACTCAATATTACAGTAAACATTTTATATTCTTTTTCGGGGGTCTAGTTTTGGGAAAGATTTTATTCACTTTGTAGTTATTTTAATTTCGCGCGCTTATACTTGGCGCTATTGTATACCTTTTTTTAAGAAAAGGTAATTTTGGGGGAATTTCACTCATTTTGTAGTTGTAAAAATTTAACCGAAAACAAGTAATTTTAATTGTTTAAACAAGTTTTTTTTGCAAAAATCGATATCTACACAGTCGATAAATCAAGCATCATCTAGCGGTGCGAAAATAATAATAACACGCCACACACCTCGCTTTTTGAAATGACATAATATTTTAGGTTAATATATATGCCATTATAACTATCACCAGAGTCGATAATAATAAAGTCGATAAATCTATCTGCACCGTCTAACGGCGCGAAAACGAAAAGGACAAATTTTGGAAGACAATGATGACGACGTTTCTTAATTAATTATATTATTATTTTACTCTTGCAATCAAACTTTAAATCGCGATATCTTCGTTTGTAGATAACGCAGTGAAAAAATAAAAGCAGTTTTTTAACATTATTCGACCCTAATCTACACGATGAACCTGTGTAGAAAGCGATCGGTTCAGCCGTTATTGAGATCCAAACATTACGAATTTTCTCAATACGGCGTCTCGCGTATAAGAGGCACGGTAGTGCGCTGTGCCTATACTTGGCGCGAGGCACTACCGTGCCTCTTGATTTGTGTTACATATTTTCGTACCTTTATAATAACATTACAAGCAGTAATTAAATTTGTCATTTTCGATTACTCCCAATGAACATCTGTAACATTCAATGTTAAATTTACTCAGATTACGCGTTTCTTTTGATCAATAAAAAGTGACGTCATTACTTGAGTATAAAATACTCACATAACTGAGCGACTCAGATCACTTCAAACTAAGAGGAAAGCAACTTATGATGTAACATAGTTTACTAAAACTAATTTTTCAAACAACGTCCGTTCGACGCTAAAACGCCAGTTCTAGTTTTATGAATTAAATACAATTAATAGCAAATGTAAATGAAAAAGAACAATACATAAGAATAAGTTTAACTTTTGAGTAAGTTAGAACTAAGTAAGGCTGAAGATTTATTGTTAAAACTCATTTATTTATCCAGTTGTTACTACATGTATAAAAGTGTATCTTCAAACGTTATAATTAAGAGTATATTAAAAAAAAAAAAAAAAAAAAAAAAAAGTTTTCGTTCGATTTCTAAAACTAATCAGCCTTGGTCACTGTGAATACTTAAACAAGTGACCGATTGGGAACACGGTGTAATGTCTAAGCTATTTGCCTTATTACGATAAAAAAACATTTGTTTAATAATTCTTTAATCACTTTAACAACTTGTTTCTATTTTATTGTAAAAGGCAAAAAATGTAGACAACATCACACGGTGTTCCCAAGCGGTCACCCATCCAAGTACTGACCGTGCCCAACGCTGCTTAGCTTCAGTGATCGGACGAGAACTGGCGTTTTCAGCGTGGAATGGACGTTGTCTGAAAATTTAATTTTAGTAACAAGTATATAATACAAGCACGTAGTATATACATGTATTAACAGAACAACCTATCTTGACATTTTCTAAAATCAACGATTTAAAAACATATTCTTTTGAGAAAACTATCGCGTTTTATTCATTAATATTTTAAGGACATATTATAAATTATCAAAATTGAAAATTTGCCGAGTAATAGATATATAAAACATTAAATATGGCGTCTATTACAATTCCGGCAAATCTTTTCTTCAGTTTCACGGGTAAAGACTAAGTTAATCAGAAAAAAAAACAAATCCTGTAGTATATTAAGCAAATGGCGATAGTTGCTTTTTTTCTATACTAATGCTCAGATCATTCTCACTTATGACGTCATAACTCAGTTAAATGTGCGATCTATTTCAGTCTTACAACTGAAACTAACTGAGATTAAACTGAATTTTTCTTTAGGATCTGCACAAGCCGGAGACCGTGTGCTTTGATGAGTATGTTAACTCGTTTCATAAAGACGACTCTCTGATTGGTTACGCGCAGTTATGTATGGTATGGGTGCAAGCAAATATATAAAGGTTAACTTTAGAATAAAAAAAGTAAGTAAGAATAAACTTCTAATAAATAATTTTTAATAGCAAATATGATCTTACATAAATATTGCTTCAGTTATGTCGTATCTTTTATCACGAGTGTAATCTAGGTGGATAACCAATAAAAATAGTGATTTTTATTTGGAGGACACTGGTAAGTATTTGTTGAACAAATAAATTATTTGTGTGCAATATTTCATAAATTTCTATATTTTGGAAGAAAACTGTAGAATGTGGGTTCCAAACAATTTAATAAATTTTAACAAAAATAACCAACCATATTTTAAAAATCAAGGGGAAAACAACAATACGATTAAAATTAGACCTATTCAAGTAATTGATATAAGACACGAGTTTTGAGAAACAACAGTAAATATTGATGTAAATTCAGTCCAAGATGTAGAAAGCCAACAACCGGAAAACAGAAAGAGAGAAGAACCAGAACTATTTGGTCATTTAATCAAACTCTTGCTTTAATAGAAGCCATAGAAAATCGATATGATGATATGCATCATGTGCTTTCGAACAATTATTAGTGAAGAACTCGTTAGTCACGAACTTGGAGATAAGTAATTATAATATTTGAAATGATATTAAACTTTATTTTACTATTCTGTAATCTCAAACCTTGGCTTATAAGTGTTTTATGTATGTATATACAACATGATATTATGTTGAACCTAATTGTCTCAAACTGTTCTGTTTAATTTTTAGTTTTCCGAAACAGTGTGCAAAGAAAAAAAAAAAAAATTAAATTTAGTTTGAACCTACAAAAATACAAAGGATGTAAAAAACTAGAAGAGGAAGAGGTCCCGTAAAATTTACTTTTTACGACAGATTATTGACGAGTTATTGGGCGATTCGCCATCGAATGCTAATTTACATTCTATAGACGTTATTGATAATGTGCAATCGCAAAATGGTGATAATGTCCAAACAGTTCAATCGCCAAATGTTGAAACCAATTCTGAAACGGCACAACTAAAGTCTGATAACTACTTGGAAAGTCCTTGTTCCAGTTCTAAATCTTCGAATACACCGAAAAGAAAAAATCCATCAATGGAACTAGTTAAAGTGAAAGAGATGTTTTTTGAAAATAAAATAAAAAAAATAACAGAAAAGGACAACAACAGAAAACATTAGATTGACCTTTATAAAGAAAATTTAAAATATAAGAAAGAAAAATTAGATTTATATAAATAAAAATAAAAAATGAGAAAAAAATAAATACAGGTGTTAAAGAATCTACATGATATTTTAAAAGAAAAAAAAATGCAAAAATAGTTTATTAATTCAGTTTAATCAGTATTGTAAATTTTTTTTCTTTTTAACACGATAGATCTCATAAAGAACTTATTAACTTAATATGCAAAGTGTAATTTTATTTGAATGTAATTTATTTGCTTTAAGTAATGTGATGTGCAACCAATGATATAAAATATAATATAATTAGATTTTTTTGTGTATCTACAGATTGTAGTTCCTAATGTTGCCAAAATCAGTATTAAAAATTAAATTATATCTACTTAGAATATTAATTTTTTTTGTTTTTAAATTTTAGTTTTGTCAAATATTTAAAAGAGCTTAAGTTTTTTGTTTGTTTAAGAAACATGTTACTTTCATTTCTTAATCAAATACTTTTTTTAGCTTATTAGTTATAATGTAAGAAATACGATGTTACAAGTACATTTAATTAAACATTTTTGTAAAATTTTCATCTTTTTTTGAATGGTTTTCATTTATACAACTGACTTCTACATCTGTTACGTCCTCATCATGATTCTCACTATTATTATTTTCATTATTATCATTGACATCGAATTCGTCATGGCTGTTTAAACATATGTTATGAAGTATAGCAGCAGCCATTACACGTTTACATATAAATTTTATATCGTTATTTTTGAAAAATTTTAACCTCCTAAATCTTCCTTTTGATAAACCAAAAGTATTTTCGATGATAATTCTAGTAGCAGAATGGCGAAAATTAAACAGTTTTCGATTTGCGGTTAAATTGCCATCGTCTTTAAATGGAGAGATCAACCAATTTAAACAAGGATATGCCGAATCTCCCAATAAGAAGTTTTGACCTAAGAATCCAGACATACCCTTTTTGTACAAAGACGATTTTTTCAAAAGACGACTATCGTGAATAGAGCGTGGTTCACCGCAAAAAAAGGCTGATAATATTCTTTTCATGATCGCAAACTCTTTGTATAAGAATACTGTAATCCCCTTTTCTGTTATAATATTCGTAATAATATTTAGAAACTGTTCTTTTGATTTTTATGTGGCTCCCATCTATCGCTTCAACTACTCCATCAATTCCACGCAATTTAAAAAACTCAGAATTAACTGTATGCAATCGTTGACCTTTGGGCCATACAATATTTTGTTTGTTTTTACTAACTAAATATTCTACGATTTTCGTGATGATACGATGACAAGAGCTTTTAATTACATTGAATCTATCAGAGCATTGCCGAAATGTTTCTGTGTTACTGAGATACCATAGGGTCATTAAAAATGCTTTTTGTGCAGATGTCTTCTTTCTTCCAAAGTTACGTTGAGGTAAAACACGTTCAGCTTCAATCATATGGAAAATTTTTCGACAATACGAGTTAAACATTGTCATTTAATTGGTTTATTAATAAACTATTACGTTTACCGATTATTACGTTAACAGTTGATCGATTTAATGGAAAAAGCTCTTTAAATTCTTTATCATCGAACGCTTTCATAGTTTCCATAAAATTGGTTACTCGGTGTAATTTTCTTCTTACATAATTAGATAACTCTGAGCAATCAGAGGATGATTCGGAAGAAAACGAAACAAACTTATTAAAGTCTGAGGTACTCCAGTCTGACTCTGAATCATTTTCTAAAACCTAAAAATAAAAAATAATACATATATATATAAATATATATATATATATAATTCATATTACGGTAATAAACGACTCTCCAAAATTACCTTTTCTTAAAAAAAAAGTATAAAAAAGCGCCAAGAATAAGCGCGCGAAATTAAAATAACTACAAAGTGAATAAAATCTCCCCCAAAATTAGACCCTCGAAAAAGAACATAAAATGTTTACTGTAGTATTGAGTACTCTCTATTATAGTTATGAGATCAAATAATTGCGCCAAGAACCCAAGGAATCTAGAAATTTTTATACAGTAATAACCATGAAAAGCCGTACGAAAATAAACCTAGGTTTGTCCCGATGATATAACGTGGTAATGTAAAGAAGGAAAAAGCAAAAGATCTTGGCGCTGCGAAACCAAATCTTTAAAATCTTAAATTACAATTTTGTTTTCTTTGCGTTGTGCTGCGCATTATATTTGGTATTGCAGCGCCAAGATTTTTGTTTTTTCCTTCTTTACATTACCACGTTATATCATCGGGACAAACCTAGGTCTATTTTCGTGCGGTTTTTCATGGTTTTTACTGTTTAAAAATTTCTAGATTCTTTAGGTTCTTGGCGAAATTATTTGATCTCATAACTTTAATAGAGAGTACTCAATATTACAGTAAACATTTTATATTCTTTTCGGGGTCTAGTTTTGGGAAAGATTTTATTCACTTTGTAGTTATTTTAATTTCGCGCGCTTATACTTGGCGCTATTGTATACCTTTTTTTAAGAAAAGGTAATTTTGGGGGAATTTCACTCATTTTGTAGTTGTAAAAATTTAACCGAAAACAAGTAATTTTAATTGTTTAAACAAGTTTTTTTTGCAAAAATCGATATCTACACAGTCGATAAATCAAGCATCATCTAGCGGTGCGAAAATAATAATAACACGCCACACACCTCGCTTTTTGAAATGACATAATATTTTAGGTTAATATATATGCCATTATAACTATCACCAGAGTCGATAATAATAAAGTCGATAAATCTATCTGCACCGTCTAACGGCGCGAAAACGAAAAGGACAAATTTTGGAAGACAATGATGACGACGTTTCTTAATTAATTATATTATTATTTTACTCTTGCAATCAAACTTTAAATCGCGATATCTTCGTTTGTAGATAACGCAGTGAAAAAATAAAAGCAGTTTTTTAACATTATTCGACCCTAATCTACACGATGAACCTGTGTAGAAAGCGATCGGTTCAGCCGTTATTGAGATCCAAACATTACGAATTTTCTCAATACGGCGTCTCGCGTATAAGAGGCACGGTAGTGCGCTGTGCCTATACTTGGCGCGAGGCACTACCGTGCCTCTTGATTTGTGTTACATATTTTCGTACCTTTATAATAACATTACAAGCAGTAATTAAATTTGTCATTTTCGATTACTCCCAATGAACATCTGTAACATTCAATGTTAAATTTACTCAGATTACGCGTTTCTTTTGATCAATAAAAAGTGACGTCATTACTTGAGTATAAAATACTCACATAACTGAGCGACTCAGATCACTTCAAACTAAGAGGAAAGCAACTTATGATGTAACATAGTTTACTAAAACTAATTTTTCAAACAACGTCCGTTCGACGCTAAAACGCCAGTTCTAGTTTTATGAATTAAATACAATTAATAGCAAATGTAAATGAAAAAGAACAATACATAAGAATAAGTTTAACTTTTGAGTAAGTTAGAACTAAGTAAGGCTGAAGATTTATTGTTAAAACTCATTTATTTATCCAGTTGTTACTACATGTATAAAAGTGTATCTTCAAACGTTATAATTAAGAGTAAAAAAAAAAAAAAAAAAAAAAAAGTTTTCGTTCGATTTCTAAAACTAATCAGCCTTGGTCACTGTGAATACTTAAACAAGTGACCGATTGGGAACACGGTGTAATGTCTAAGCTATTTGCCTTATTACGATAAAAAAACATTTGTTTAATAATTCTTTAATCACTTTAACAACTTGTTTCTATTTTATTGTAAAAGGCAAAAAATGTAGACAACATCACACGGTGTTCCCAAGCGGTCACCCATCCAAGTACTGACCGTGCCCAACGCTGCTTAGCTTCAGTGATCGGACGAGAACTGGCGTTTTCAGCGTGGAATGGACGTTGTCTGAAAATTTAATTTTAGTAACAAGTATATAATACAAGCACGTAGTATATACATGTATTAACAGAACAACCTATCTTGACATTTTCTAAAATCAACGATTTAAAAACATATTCTTTTGAGAAAACTATCGCGTTTTATTCATTAATATTTTAAGGACATATTATAAATTATCAAAATTGAAAATTTGCCGAGTAATAGATATATAAAACATTAAATATGGCGTCTATTACAATTCCGGCAAATCTTTTCTTCAGTTTCACGGGTAAAGACTAAGTTAATCAGAAAAAAAAACAAATCCTGTAGTATATTAAGCAAATGGCGATAGTTGCTTTTTTTCTATACTAATGCTCAGATCATTCTCACTTATGACGTCATAACTCAGTTAAATGTGCGATCTATTTCAGTCTTACAACTGAAACTAACTGAGATTAAACTGAATTTTTCTTTAGGATCTGCACAAGCCGGAGACCGTGTGCTTTGATGAGTATGTTAACTCGTTTCATAAAGACGACTCTCTGATTGGTTACGCGCAGTTATGTATGGTATGGGTGCAAGCAAATATATAAAGGTTAACTTTAGAATAAAAAAAGTAAGTAAGAATAAACTTCTAATAAATAATTTTTAATAGCAAATATGATCTTACATAAATATTGCTTCAGTTATGTCGTATCTTTTATCACGAGTGTAATCTAGGTGGATAACCAATAAAAATAGTGATTTTTATTTGGAGGACACTGGTAAGTATTTGTTGAACAAATAAATTATTTGTGTGCAATATTTCATAAATTTCTATATTTTGGAAGAAAACTGTAGAATGTGGGTTCCAAACAATTTAATAAATTTTAACAAAAATAACCAACCATATTTTAAAAATCAAGGGGAAAACAACAATACGATTAAAATTAGACCTATTCAAGTAATTGATATAAGACACGAGTTTTGAGAAACAACAGTAAATATTGATGTAAATTCAGTCCAAGATGTAGAAAGCCAACAACCGGAAAACAGAAAGAGAGAAGAACCAGAACTATTTGGTCATTTAATCAAACTCTTGCTTTAATAGAAGCCATAGAAAATCGATATGATGATATGCATCATGTGCTTTCGAACAATTATTAGTGAAGAACTCGTTAGTCACGAACTTGGAGATAAGTAATTATAATATTTGAAATGATATTAAACTTTATTTTACTATTCTGTAATCTCAAACCTTGGCTTATAAGTGTTTTATGTATGTATATACAACATGATATTATGTTGAACCTAATTGTCTCAAACTGTTCTGTTTAATTTTTAGTTTTCCGAAACAGTGTGCAAAGAAAAAAAAAAAAATTAAATTTAGTTTGAACCTACAAAAATACAAAGGATGTAAAAAACTAGAAGAGGAAGAGGTCCCGTAAAATTTACTTTTTACGACAGATTATTGACGAGTTATTGGGCGATTCGCCATCGAATGCTAATTTACATTCTATAGACGTTATTGATAATGTGCAATCGCAAAATGGTGATAATGTCCAAACAGTTCAATCGCCAAATGTTGAAACCAATTCTGAAACGGCACAACTAAAGTCTGATAACTACTTGGAAAGTCCTTGTTCCAGTTCTAAATCTTCGAATACACCGAAAAGAAAAAATCCATCAATGGAACTAGTTAAAGTGAAAGAGATGTTTTTTGAAAATAAAATAAAAAAAATAACAGAAAAGGACAACAACAGAAAACATTAGATTGACCTTTATAAAGAAAATTTAAAATATAAGAAAGAAAAATTAGATTTATATAAATAAAAAATAAAAAATGAGAAAAAAAAATAAATACAGGTGTTAAAGAATCTACATGATATTTTAAAAGAAAAAAAAATGCAAAAATAGTTTATTAATTCAGTTTAATCAGTATTGTAAATTTTTTTTCTTTTTAACACGATAGATCTCATAAAGAACTTATTAACTTAATATGCAAAGTGTAATTTTATTTGAATGTAATTTATTTGCTTTAAGTAATGTGATGTGCAACCAATGATATAAAATATAATATAATTAGATTTTTTTGTGTATCTACAGATTGTAGTTCCTAATGTTGCCAAAATCAGTATTAAAAATTAAATTATATCTACTTAGAATATTAATTTTTTTTGTTTTTAAATTTTAGTTTTGTCAAATATTTAAAAGAGCTTAAGTTTTTTGTTTGTTTAAGAAACATGTTACTTTCATTTCTTAATCAAATACTTTTTTTAGCTTATTAGTTATAATGTAAGAAATACGATGTTACAAGTACATTTAATTAAACATTTTTGTAAAATTTTCATCTTTTTTTGAATGGTTTTCATTTATACAACTGACTTCTACATCTGTTACGTCCTCATCATGATTCTCACTATTATTATTTTCATTATTATCATTGACATCGAATTCGTCATGGCTGTTTAAACATATGTTATGAAGTATAGCAGCAGCCATTACACGTTTACATATAAATTTTATATCGTTATTTTTGAAAAATTTTAACCTCCTAAATCTTCCTTTTGATAAACCAAAAGTATTTTCGATGATAATTCTAGTAGCAGAATGGCGAAAATTAAACAGTTTTCGATTTGCGGTTAAATTGCCATCGTCTTTAAATGGAGAGATCAACCAATTTAAACAAGGATATGCCGAATCTCCCAATAAGAAGTTTTGACCTAAGAATCCAGACATACCCTTTTTGTACAAAGACGATTTTTTCAAAAGACGACTATCGTGAATAGAGCGTGGTTCACCGCAAAAAAAGGCTGATAATATTCTTTTCATGATCGCAAACTCTTTGTATAAGAATACTGTAATCCCCTTTTCTGTTATAATATTCGTAATAATATTTAGAAACTGTTCTTTTGATTTTTATGTGGCTCCCATCTATCGCTTCAACTACTCCATCAATTCCACGCAATTTAAAAAACTCAGAATTAACTGTATGCAATCGTTGACCTTTGGGCCATACAATATTTTGTTTGTTTTTACTAACTAAATATTCTACGATTTTCGTGATGATACGATGACAAGAGCTTTTAATTACATTGAATCTATCAGAGCATTGCCGAAATGTTTCTGTGTTACTGAAATACCATAGGGTCATTAAAAATGCTTTTTGTGCAGATGTCTTCTTTCTTCCAAAGTTACGTTGAGGTAAAACACGTTCAGCTTCAATCATATGGAAAATTTTTCGACAATACGAGTTAAACATTGTCATTTAATTGGTTCATTAATAAACTATTACGTTTACCGATTATTACGTTAACAGTTGATCGATTTAATGGAAAAAGCTCTTTAAATTCTTTATCATCGAACGCTTTCATAGTTTCCATAAAATTGGTTACTCGGTGTAATTTTCTTCTTACATAATTAGATAACTCTGAGCAATCAGAGGATGATTCGGAAGAAAACGAAACAAACTTATTAAAGTCTGAGGTACTCCAGTCTGACTCTGAATCATTTTCTAAAACCTAAAAATAAAAAATAATACATATATATATAAATATATATATATATAATTCATATTACGGTAATAAACGACTCTCCAAAATTACCTTTTCTTAAAAAAAAGTATAAAAGCGCGCGAAATTAAAATAACTACAAAGTGAATAAAATCTCCCCCAAAATTAGACCCTCGAAAAAGAACATAAAATGTTTACTGTAGTATTGAGTACTCTCTATTATAGTTATGAGATCAAATAATTGCGCCAAGAACCCAAGGAATCTAGAAATTTTTATACAGTAATAACCATGAAAAGCCGTACGAAAATAAACCTAGGTTTGTCCCGATGATATAACGTGGTAATGTAAAGAAGGAAAAAAAGCAAAAAGATCTTGGCGCTGCGAAACCAAATCTTTAAAATCTTAAATTACAATTTTGTTTTCTTTGCGTTGTGCTGCGCATTATATTTGGTATTGCAGCGCCAAGATTTTTTTGTTTTTTTTCCTTCTTTACATTACCACGTTATATCATCGGGACAAACCTAGGTCTATTTTCGTGCGGTTTTTCATGGTTTTTACTGTTTAAAAATTTCTAGATTCTTTAGGTTCTTGGCGAAATTATTTGATCTCATAACTTTAATAGAGAGTACTCAATATTACAGTAAACATTTTATATTCTTTTTCGGGGGTCTAGTTTTGGGAAAGATTTTATTCACTTTGTAGTTATTTTAATTTCGCGCGCTTATACTTGGCGCTATTGTATACCTTTTTTTAAGAAAAGGTAATTTTGGGGGAATTTCACTCATTTTGTAGTTGTAAAAATTTAACCGAAAACAAGTAATTTTAATTGTTTAAACAAGTTTTTTTTGCAAAAATCGATATCTACACAGTCGATAAATCAAGCATCATCTAGCGGTGCGAAAATAATAATAACACGCCACACACCTCGCTTTTTGAAATGACATAATATTTTAGGTTAATATATATGCCATTATAACTATCACCAGAGTCGATAATAATAAAGTCGATAAATCTATCTGCACCGTCTAACGGCGCGAAAACGAAAAGGACAAATTTTGGAAGACAATGATGACGACGTTTCTTAATTAATTATATTATTATTTTACTCTTGCAATCAAACTTTAAATCGCGATATCTTCGTTTGTAGATAACGCAGTGAAAAAATAAAAGCAGTTTTTTAACATTATTCGACCCTAATCTACACGATGAACCTGTGTAGAAAGCGATCGGTTCAGCCGTTATTGAGATCCAAACATTACGAATTTTCTCAATACGGCGTCTCGCGTATAAGAGGCACGGTAGTGCGCTGTGCCTATACTTGGCGCGAGGCACTACCGTGCCTCTTGATTTGTGTTACATATTTTCGTACCTTTATAATAACATTACAAGCAGTAATTAAATTTGTCATTTTCGATTACTCCCAATGAACATCTGTAACATTCAATGTTAAATTTACTCAGATTACGCGTTTCTTTTGATCAATAAAAAGTGACGTCATTACTTGAGTATAAAATACTCACATAACTGAGCGACTCAGATCACTTCAAACTAAGAGGAAAGCAACTTATGATGTAACATAGTTTACTAAAACTAATTTTTCAAACAACGTCCGTTCGACGCTAAAACGCCAGTTCTAGTTTTATGAATTAAATACAATTAATAGCAAATGTAAATGAAAAAGAACAATACATAAGAATAAGTTTAACTTTTGAGTAAGTTAGAACTAAGTAAGGCTGAAGATTTATTGTTAAAACTCATTTATTTATCCAGTTGTTACTACATGTATAAAAGTGTATCTTCAAACGTTATAATTAAGAGTATATTAAAAAAAAAAAAAAAAAAAAAAAAAAGTTTTCGTTCGATTTCTAAAACTAATCAGCCTTGGTCACTGTGAATACTTAAACAAGTGACCGATTGGGAACACGGTGTAATGTCTAAGCTATTTGCCTTATTACGATAAAAAAACATTTGTTTAATAATTCTTTAATCACTTTAACAACTTGTTTCTATTTTATTGTAAAAAGGCAAAAAAATGTAGACAACATCACACGGTGTTCCCAAGCGGTCACCCATCCAAGTACTGACCGTGCCCAACGCTGCTTAGCTTCAGTGATCGGACGAGAACTGGCGTTTTCAGCGTGGAATGGACGTTGTCTGAAAATTTAATTTTAGTAACAAGTATATAATACAAGCACGTAGTATATACATGTATTAACAGAACAACCTATCTTGACATTTTCTAAAATCAACGATTTAAAAACATATTCTTTTGAGAAAACTATCGCGTTTTATTCATTAATATTTTAAGGACATATTATAAATTATCAAAATTGAAAATTTGCCGAGTAATAGATATATAAAACATTAAATATGGCGTCTATTACAATTCCGGCAAATCTTTTCTTCAGTTTCACGGGTAAAGACTAAGTTAATCAGAAAAAAAAACAAATCCTGTAGTATATTAAGCAAATGGCGATAGTTGCTTTTTTTCTATACTAATGCTCAGATCATTCTCACTTATGACGTCATAACTCAGTTAAATGTGCGATCTATTTCAGTCTTACAACTGAAACTAACTGAGATTAAACTGAATTTTTCTTTAGGATCTGCACAAGCCGGAGACCGTGTGCTTTGATGAGTATGTTAACTCGTTTCATAAAGACGACTCTCTGATTGGTTACGCGCAGTTATGTATGGTATGGGTGCAAGCAAATATATAAAGGTTAACTTTAGAATAAAAAAAGTAAGTAAGAATAAACTTCTAATAAATAATTTTTAATAGCAAATATGATCTTACATAAATATTGCTTCAGTTATGTCGTATCTTTTATCACGAGTGTAATCTAGGTGGATAACCAATAAAAATAGTGATTTTTATTTGGAGGACACTGGTAAGTATTTGTTGAACAAATAAATTATTTGTGTGCAATATTTCATAAATTTCTATATTTTGGAAGAAAACTGTAGAATGTGGGTTCCAAACAATTTAATAAATTTTAACAAAAATAACCAACCATATTTTAAAAATCAAGGGGAAAACAACAATACGATTAAAATTAGACCTATTCAAGTAATTGATATAAGACACGAGTTTTGAGAAACAACAGTAAATATTGATGTAAATTCAGTCCAAGATGTAGAAAGCCAACAACCGGAAAACAGAAAGAGAGAAGAACCAGAACTATTTGGTCATTTAATCAAACTCTTGCTTTAATAGAAGCCATAGAAAATCGATATGATGATATGCATCATGTGCTTTCGAACAATTATTAGTGAAGAACTCGTTAGTCACGAACTTGGAGATAAGTAATTATAATATTTGAAATGATATTAAACTTTATTTTACTATTCTGTAATCTCAAACCTTGGCTTATAAGTGTTTTATGTATGTATATACAACATGATATTATGTTGAACCTAATTGTCTCAAACTGTTCTGTTTAATTTTTAGTTTTCCGAAACAGTGTGCAAAGAAAAAAAAAAAAAATTAAATTTAGTTTGAACCTACAAAAATACAAAGGATGTAAAAAACTAGAAGAGGAAGAGGTCCCGTAAAATTTACTTTTTACGACAGATTATTGACGAGTTATTGGGCGATTCGCCATCGAATGCTAATTTACATTCTATAGACGTTATTGATAATGTGCAATCGCAAAATGGTGATAATGTCCAAACAGTTCAATCGCCAAATGTTGAAACCAATTCTGAAACGGCACAACTAAAGTCTGATAACTACTTGGAAAGTCCTTGTTCCAGTTCTAAATCTTCGAATACACCGAAAAGAAAAAATCCATCAATGGAACTAGTTAAAGTGAAAGAGATGTTTTTTGAAAATAAAATAAAAAAAATAACAGAAAAGGACAACAACAGAAAACATTAGATTGACCTTTATAAAGAAAATTTAAAATATAAGAAAGAAAAATTAGATTTATATAAATAAAAAATAAAAAATGAGAAAAAAAATAAATACAGGTGTTAAAGAATCTACATGATATTTTAAAAGAAAAAAAATGCAAAAATAGTTTATTAATTCAGTTTAATCAGTATTGTAAATTTTTTTTCTTTTTAACACGATAGATCTCATAAAGAACTTATTAACTTAATATGCAAAGTGTAATTTTATTTGAATGTAATTTATTTGCTTTAAGTAATGTGATGTGCAACCAATGATATAAAATATAATATAATTAGATTTTTTTGTGTATCTACAGATTGTAGTTCCTAATGTTGCCAAAATCAGTATTAAAAATTAAATTATATCTACTTAGAATATTAATTTTTTTTGTTTTTAAATTTTAGTTTTGTCAAATATTTAAAAGAGCTTAAGTTTTTTGTTTGTTTAAGAAACATGTTACTTTCATTTCTTAATCAAATACTTTTTTTAGCTTATTAGTTATAATGTAAGAAATACGATGTTACAAGTACATTTAATTAAACATTTTTGTAAAATTTTCATCTTTTTTTGAATGGTTTTCATTTATACAACTGACTTCTACATCTGTTACGTCCTCATCATGATTCTCACTATTATTATTTTCATTATTATCATTGACATCGAATTCGTCATGGCTGTTTAAACATATGTTATGAAGTATAGCAGCAGCCATTACACGTTTACATATAAATTTTATATCGTTATTTTTGAAAAATTTTAACCTCCTAAATCTTCCTTTTGATAAACCAAAAGTATTTTCGATGATAATTCTAGTAGCAGAATGGCGAAAATTAAACAGTTTTCGATTTGCGGTTAAATTGCCATCGTCTTTAAATGGAGAGATCAACCAATTTAAACAAGGATATGCCGAATCTCCCAATAAGAAGTTTTGACCTAAGAATCCAGACATACCCTTTTTGTACAAAGACGATTTTTTCAAAAGACGACTATCGTGAATAGAGCGTGGTTCACCGCAAAAAAAGGCTGATAATATTCTTTTCATGATCGCAAACTCTTTGTATAAGAATACTGTAATCCCCTTTTCTGTTATAATATTCGTAATAATATTTAGAAACTGTTCTTTTGATTTTTATGTGGCTCCCATCTATCGCTTCAACTACTCCATCAATTCCACGCAATTTAAAAAACTCAGAATTAACTGTATGCAATCGTTGACCTTTGGGCCATACAATATTTTGTTTGTTTTTACTAACTAAATATTCTACGATTTTCGTGATGATACGATGACAAGAGCTTTTAATTACATTGAATCTATCAGAGCATTGCCGAAATGTTTCTGTGTTACTGAGATACCATAGGGTCATTAAAAATGCTTTTTGTGCAGATGTCTTCTTTCTTCCAAAGTTACGTTGAGGTAAAACACGTTCAGCTTCAATCATATGGAAAATTTTTCGACAATACGAGTTAAACATTGTCATTTAATTGGTTTATTAATAAACTATTACGTTTACCGATTATTACGTTAACAGTTGATCGATTTAATGGAAAAAGCTCTTTAAATTCTTTATCATCGAACGCTTTCATAGTTTCCATAAAATTGGTTACTCGGTGTAATTTTCTTCTTACATAATTAGATAACTCTGAGCAATCAGAGGATGATTCGGAAGAAAACGAAACAAACTTATTAAAGTCTGAGGTACTCCAGTCTGACTCTGAATCATTTTCTAAAACCTAAAAATAAAAAATAATACATATATATATAAATATATATATATATAATTCATATTACGGTAATAAACGACTCTCCAAAATTACCTTTTCTTAAAAAAGTATAAGAATAAGCGCGAAATTAAAATAACTACAAAGTGAATAAAATCTCCCCAAAATTAGACCCTCGAAAAGAACATAAAATGTTTACTGTAGTATTGAGTACTCTCTATTATAGTTATGAGATCAAATAATTGCGCCAAGGAATCTAGAAATTTTTATACAGTAATAACCATGAAAAGCCGTACGAAAATAAACCTAGGTTTGTCCCGATGATATAACGTGGTAATGTAAAGAAGGAAAAAAAGCAAAAAGATCTTGGCGCTGCGAAACCAAATCTTTAAAATCTTAAATTACAATTTTGTTTTCTTTGCGTTGTGCTGCGCATTATTATATTTGGTATTGCAGCGCCAAGATTTTTGTTTTTTCCTTCTTTACATTACCACGTTATATCATCGGGACAAACCTAGGTCTATTTTCGTGCGGTTTTTCATGGTTTTTACTGTTTAAAAATTTCTAGATTCTTTAGGTTCTTGGCGAAATTATTTGATCTCATAACTTTAATAGAGAGTACTCAATATTACAGTAAACATTTTATATTCTTTTTCGGGGGTCTAGTTTTGGGAAAGATTTTATTCACTTTGTAGTTATTTTAATTTCGCGCGCTTATACTTGGCGCTATTGTATACCTTTTTTTAAGAAAAGGTAATTTTGGGGGAATTTCACTCATTTTGTAGTTGTAAAAATTTAACCGAAAACAAGTAATTTTAATTGTTTAAACAAGTTTTTTTTGCAAAAATCGATATCTACACAGTCGATAAATCAAGCATCATCTAGCGGTGCGAAAATAATAATAACACGCCACACACCTCGCTTTTTGAAATGACATAATATTTTAGGTTAATATATATGCCATTATAACTATCACCAGAGTCGATAATAATAAAGTCGATAAATCTATCTGCACCGTCTAACGGCGCGAAAACGAAAAGGACAAATTTTGGAAGACAATGATGACGACGTTTCTTAATTAATTATATTATTATTTTACTCTTGCAATCAAACTTTAAATCGCGATATCTTCGTTTGTAGATAACGCAGTGAAAAAATAAAAGCAGTTTTTTAACATTATTCGACCCTAATCTACACGATGAACCTGTGTAGAAAGCGATCGGTTCAGCCGTTATTGAGATCCAAACATTACGAATTTTCTCAATACGGCGTCTCGCGTATAAGAGGCACGGTAGTGCGCTGTGCCTATACTTGGCGCGAGGCACTACCGTGCCTCTTGATTTGTGTTACATATTTTCGTACCTTTATAATAACATTACAAGCAGTAATTAAATTTGTCATTTTCGATTACTCCCAATGAACATCTGTAACATTCAATGTTAAATTTACTCAGATTACGCGTTTCTTTTGATCAATAAAAAGTGACGTCATTACTTGAGTATAAAATACTCACATAACTGAGCGACTCAGATCACTTCAAACTAAGAGGAAAGCAACTTATGATGTAACATATTTTACTAAAACTAATTTTTCAAACAACGTCCGTTCGACGCTAAAACGCCAGTTCTAGTTTTATGAATTAAATACAATTAATAGCAAATGTAAATGAAAAAGAACAATACATAAGAATAAGTTTAACTTTTGAGTAAGTTAGAACTAAGTAAGGCTGAAAATTTATTGTTAAAACTCATTTATTTATCCAGTTGTTACTACATGTATAAAAGTGTATCTTCAAACGTTATAATTAAGAGTAAAAAAAAAAAAAAAAAAAAAAAGTTTTCGTTCGATTTCTAAAACTAATCAGCCTTGGTCACTGTGAATACTTAAACAAGTGACCGATTGGGAACACGGTGTAATGTCTAAGCTATTTGCCTTATTACGATAAAAAAACATTTGTTTAATAATTCTTTAATCACTTTAACAACTTGTTTCTATTTTATTGTGTAACACGGTAGTTTCCGGTCCGGAGAGCTCGTCGGAAGTTAGGGTACGAGTATAAAGAAAACCGAGACTTGGGTTAATTGGAAAATAAAGAATTTATTAACGAAAGAACGAAAGAATATTTAGTTGAAATAATACACTTAAACTACGAAAAGGAAGATATATACAGAGATAAACTTAAGAATAAATTGTCAAGAAAAGCGGCTATCTGCCGTGAGCTGGATTTCCAGAGATCGTTAGTGCGGGTCGCTTCCGGTCTTATCCTAGGTAACAGGCCGCGTCGGTTATTCAGGTTTCCGCGGATTACAGGATGGGCCGCTCGGGCCGTGTCGGACGCACGGGCTTCGCGTTCGCGAGTCGGCGGCGCGGATTACAAATCAGGCCGTGAGGGCCGTGTCGGACGCACAGGTTTCGCGTTCGCGAGTCGGCGGCGCGGATTACAAATCAGGCCGTGAGGGCCGTGTCGGACGCACAGGTTTCGCGTTCGCGAGTCGGCGGCGCGGCGACTTAATTCAATCGTGCGTCGGAACGTCGGGGGCCGTATTGGCGCGACTATGCGAGAGAGAGACGGGAGCGCCCGAGTCTCGGGAGGGTCGGCGTCGAGGACGGCCGGGAGCGCCCGGTCAAAGGAAGGCTCGGGAGCGCCCGAGTCTCGGAGATGTCTTGTGGCGAGGACGGCCGGGAGCGCCCGGTCGGAGGAAGGCTCGGGAGCGCCCGAGTCTCGGAGATGTCGGTGTCGAGGATGGCCGGGAGCGCCCGGTCAAAGGTAGGCTCGGGAGCGCCCGAGTCTCGGAGATGTCGGTGTCGAGGATGGCCGGGAGCGCCCGGTCAAAGGAAGGCTCGGGAGCGCCCGAGTCTTGGAGATGTCGGTGTCGAGGATGGCCGGGAGCGCCCGGTCAGAGGAAGGCTCGGGAGCGCCCGAGTCTCGGAGATGTCGGTGTCGAGGATGGCCGGGAGCGCCCGGTCAAAGGAAGGCTCGGGAGCGCCCGAGTCTCGGAGATGTCGGCGTCGAGGACGACCGGGAGCGCCCGGTCGGAGGAAGGCTCGGGAGCGCCCGAGTCGTCAAGAGCGAAGTCGGTTTCGGAGGCCGGGTGAGCCCGGTCGAGGAAGTCTTGAGAGCGCCCAAGACCTGGAGGATCGGATGCTGGGGTGCTCCCCAGCGCGGAACAAGGTGCCTCGTCTGCGCTCGAGGCAGCTTATATACCCGTGTGTTCGGGAGTGGGGGCCCCCACTCCCGAACGGTCGGGTGGCGGTGCGCGGTGTGGGCGGTTGGGCGGCCCATGTCGCCCGTTGTGAAAGTCCGCGCTACTCGCCGCGGGCGGCTGGCCGGCCCGTGCTTAATTTAATCGTGGACGGGACCGCGCGATTAATTTGGGCGAACGGTGGTGGTCGCGGCGCGGGGTCTGAAGTTACCTGTTCGTGGCCTCAGGCCACATCACCCCCTTCTTAATCTGATGCGTCCTCCGGGAGTTTTCGAAGTAGTGATAGACGGCCGTCCGGGGCGAAACGTAGCAGCCATCTCCCAGTCGAAGTTCGGGCTCGCCATTTCCTGTTCTGGCGGATGGCGGACATCGGCACCGATGTGTACTCTCCGTCCGGTAGTTGGATGGGTACTGCGAGCGGGACGCCTGGCCTTGCTGCCCAGCCTTTCTCGCGTACATATGCCGGCGGAGTTGGTGGAGGAGCCGCTGGTGGTGCTGTGGGCTGTAGTAGCCCTATCGCGAATGGAGGCAGTGGCATGGCGAGCACTGCGGACATTCCCGTTGACGTGGGTCCGGTTGTTTTGCCGAACGTCGGCGAAACCGATGTTGCTGGCACCTCCCTCGGGTCCGCTGGTAGTACCGCCGGTGCTGGTGTTGGCGGTACGGAGGTGACGGTTGGTTCGGCCGGCCGCGTCCCGTGCTCAACGGTCCTGCTGCTGGTTCCAGGCCTCGTGGCTGGGCAAGATGGCCGCGGTTGGTCCCTGGCAGCCGTGATGTTTTCTATCCCGGCTATGTCCACGATCTTGGATCTTGGTGGTCGGATCGTTCTCATCTCTCGTATCGTTGGTCCGGCTGGTGGTGGTGGACCGCGAGATCTTATTGTCAGAACCTTCGTCGGTGCCGGTGGTACCTTCGGGAGCCGCTCCCGCTGTCGGCTCGCCATGGCCCTCGCCTCGCCACGTGGTGGCTCGGTCGCCATTTTCCTTCCTTGGCCGCTGCTTGTGTTAGATCGGCCCGGCATGGCAGCCGCCTTGGTAGCATCGGCTGGCTGCGTTCCTGGCTTTGGCGTCTTTTTACTCGATCCCGGGCCCTTTCCTGGCTGCCCGGTAGCCGGAACGTTGACAGCTGTCTTGGCGGCCGGGACCTCGGTTGGTCGGAACGGTCCTCGAGCCCTCCGGGATGTTTTTGGAAGTGCTGGTGGAGGTTCTTCCAGCCAGCGGGTGCGTCTCTGTTGGCTGCTATCTCCCCGCTGGATACTCGTTCCTACTCGCGGCACTGGGTAGCGTAGGCTCGGATCGACCGGAGGAGGTCAGGTCCCCGGCGGCGGACTGGCCGGCGGCGAGTCGCTTCCTTCGCTAAGACTGCCGAATAACTCGCGTAATTTTTCTCTCTGCGTCATTTTGTCGCTCGATTGCTCGACTGATGGCTGTTCTGGTCGTGCACGCTTTATATATCCTAACTGTGGGGGTCCCTTGGCCGTGGATTGGCCGGGTCGCGATGGTGGGGGATCCGGCTTTAGGTCCTGAATGTGAATTCGGCGCTGCCAGCGCCCTCGGCTATCCCGGAGGTCCACAATAACTGGCGAGTGGAATTTTGCCACTGTAAACGGGCCCGAATATTTTGGCGCTAATTTCGCGTTGAAGCCTTCGCACTTTCGTGACAGTGGGTGTTCTTTTTTCCACACGGCGTCGTTTATTTGGGGGCGCCAGTCTCGTCGTCGTAGATTGTAGGAGATTTCTTGGCGTTGAAATGCTCGAGCTAGATTAATGCGGACGACTTGAAAAGCGTCTTGCAGCGCGCGCTGAGTTCGGTGCGGTGTCGTTGGCGTGGCATGCCGGCGGTCGTCGGGGTGCATGAGTGCTAACTCGCGTCCATGGTTCAGGAAGGCGGGTGTAAATCCAGTCGCATCGTGCTGAGCGGTGTTAAATGCGAATTGTATGGGGCCCAACTGTTCGTCCCAGCGTCGGTGATGTCGTTGCGTGTATTGCGCAATCATCGTCTTGATGGTGCGGTTAGTCCGCTCGACCGGATTGCATTGAGGGGTGTAGATGGGCGTCGTGCGATGCTGGATGTGCCAGGACGTCAGCAGCCGTTTTAGTAAGTGAGACTTAAATTGTGTGCCGTTATCCGAAATTACCTGGTCAGGGCACCCATGCCGGTACAAGATTTTTTCTGCTATTGCGGTGGCCACTGCCCCGGCGGTCGCTTTACGTAACGGCTGGAGTTCCACCCATTTTGAGAATCGGTCCTGCATGACCAATAGCCACGTGTGGCCCCTCCGAGAGCGGGGCAAGGGTCCGATCAGATCCATGGTGACTTGTTGCCATGGTGCCGATACTGGTGCCGTGTGTAGTTTCCCGGCTGGCTTCGTAGGTGACACCTTATAGGCGAGGCAATTCTTACATTGTCTTACGAAGCGGGTGATATCGCGAAACATGCCCGGCCAGTAGAACAATCTGGCCATGCGGGCAATGGTTTTGGCGATGCCAAAATGTCCGGCGCTCACGCCCTCATGATGCCGGGCTATCGTCTGTGGTCGCTCTGGTTTGGGCACGCACTGTTTCCACTGCGTCGCTGGGTCGACCTCCTTAAAATCTAATTCGTGTAGGATGTGACGGAACAGGCGTCCTCCTTGTTCTCTGTAGTCGGGGAAGTTCGCTGAATTTTCCCGCACTCCGTTGAGGATACGTTGGTACCAGTTGTCGGAGGTTACTGCCTCGGTGCTGGCCACGATCGGCTGTCGGGAGAGTGCGTCGGCCACTTGATTGGCCGCCCCTCGTCGGTAACGTACGTTGAAGTCGAATTGCTGCAGCTCGAACAGCCATCGCCCCAGTCGTCCAGTGGGCTCCTCCAGGCGCTGCAGCCATTTCAATGCCTGGTGGTCGGTGACTACCGTGAAAGAATAACCCTCGACGTATCCACGCATTTTTCGTATACCCCAGACAACCGCCAAGCACTCCAGTTCCGTGGCGCTGTAATTTTTCTCCGCCTTGTTGAGTGTGCAGCTGGCGTACGCAACCACTCGTTCTCCTTCCGTCAAGTGCTGTGTCAATACTGCGCCGAGGCCACTGGTGCTAGCGTCCGTCTGGAGCACAAAGCGGCGAGTGAAGTCCGGGCAGGCCAGTACTGGCGCCGTTGTTAGTGCGGTTTTCAGGCCGGTGAACGCCTTCTCCTCGTCAGGGCCCCAATTCCAACGGGCATGTTTCCTGGTAAGACGTGACAGCGGGGCCGCGATGCTGGAGAAATTTTCGATGAATCGGCGGTACCATGAAGCCATGCCCAGGAACTGTCGTACTTGGCGGAGGGTTGTTGGTGGTGGCCAGTTGGTTACGGCTGACGTTTTTTCCGGGTCGGTGCGTATACCCCGGCGATCAATTATGTGTCCCAGGTACTTTAACTGTGGTCGGCAGAAATAACATTTCTCTGGATTTAGGCGTAGCTTCGCATCACGCAGGCGCTCGAAAACTGTCCTTAAATGGTCTAGATGTTCATCGAACGTACGGCTGAGGATGATAATGTCGTCGAGGTAAACCAGTGCCCACGGCTCAAATTCGGGACCGATCACCGCATCCAGGAGCCGCTGGAACGTGGCCGGCGCTGAGTGCAGTCCGAACGGCATGACTTTGAACTGCATCAGGCCTCGGCCGGGGACCGTGAATGCAGTGATCGGTCGGCTTTCTGGTTCCAGTGGCACCTGCCAATAGCCGTCCTTCAGATCCAGCGTAGTTAGGTATCGTGCTCCCCGCAACTTGTCGAGCGTGGCATTAACCTGAGGCAGCGGGTATGCGTCTTTTTCGGTCACTTCGTTGACCTTACGATAGTCGATGCAGAACCGATACCGGCCGTCCTTTTTCTTGACGAGCACAATTGGCGAACTCCATGCCCCGCGGGAGGGTTCGATAATTCCCTCTTGCTCCATTCGGTTGACTTCCTGATTTATTACCTCCTGCATGGCTGGGTTGCGTGGGCGGTATCTCTGTTTAATTGGTTGATCGGTTTTCAGGCGTAACCGGTGAGTAATTTTATCGGTAGGCCCGTGCACATCTCGGAACTTGCCAAGTTCTACCTCGAGAAAATGTTTGAGGCGATCCTCCTCTTCTGGTGTTTGCGTGGCCAACCCGGCCTTGTTCAAACCGCATGCTTGTTTCAGTCGAGTGCTGCCAGGTGGGATCCGCAGAGTTAAACCGATCCGTTCCCAGAAATCTATCCCTATGATCATGGGCGTGCGAGCGTGCGGCATGATTGTAAACTCGTGCTGGTACGTCCTCCCTTTATAACAGACTGGAAGTTGCAGACTACCGGCGGTCTCCGTGGTTTCTCCGTCCGCCAGTCTGACCTGCTGTCGATTCGCCCGCCGACGATGGCCCAGGTCTTCGGCCAACCTTGCTACCTCGGCATTGACGCATGACAGCTCGGATCCCGAGTCGAGTAATGCTTCAATCTCGTTGTTCCCGAGCATAATCGGCAGGTGCGGCCGGGGCCGAAACCTTAACTCTGGCTGGTGCTGGGCCGGTCGGCGTGGTCGACGCCCCCGGCCCGTTGTGCGTTTCCCGTCAACGGGTGGCAATCCCTTGTTAGAACGCCGTCCTTGCCACAACGGGAGCAAAACTTAACGGCGGGGCGTCGGCATTCGGCTCTGGTGTGGCCTCGTTGCTTGCAGCGCCAACAGCACTCTTCTCGGCTATAGGCGACGGCGGCAGCCACTGCCGGTGGTCGACTGGCTTGCTGTTTCTCGGTATGTTCCCTCTCTTGGCGTTTGATATCTTCAAATTCGGCTGCCCGGTTAGTGAGGTCCTCCAAGTTGCTCACGTCTCGAATTCGGATGTATAATTTGTATTCGGGCCTCATATTCTCGTAGACTCGATCCAGGACTTCGTCGGTGGAAAGGTTCCCCGCTCGACAGGCCATGGTTAGCAGTGCGGTAGCATATTGTTTGAACGGTTCTCCCGCTCGTTGTATTCGGCCGTGTATTTCTCGCGTGAGCTGGGCCCGATATCGGTGGGGCAGGTAATAGTTCCGGAAGCTCTTCTGGAAATCGGCCCAACGTTTCCACTGTTCCTGGTTATTTCGGAACCAGAGCAAAGCATCTCCTTTTAGCATCTCGGGTAGCCCCAGCAGCAAAAGGTCCCCCGGGTAGCCGTATGCTCGCTGTAGTTCCTGGATGCGCTCGAGAAATGCAAACGGGTCTCTTCCATCGAAGTGGACGCCCCACTTTCTAATTTGATTGATGACTTTCGCGTGATCGGTCAGGCTGACAGATTCGTCCTCACAAGGGGGACTCGTTTCGGCCCGACTGATGGCGGCACCCTCCATCCGAGCTTCTGGTGCCGGGGCGTGAAATGGTAACAGTTCCTCCACGTGGCTGAATGCTGGGAGCGGTTGGTGCTGCGGTGTGCCAGCCGCGAACGCATCTAGGTGCTTGGAGGCGTGTAGCTCATCGTCTGGTACCTCCATAAGGATGGCTGACTGTGGTTTCGGTGGATCGGTTCTATTCAGGGCCATCGAGGGCTTATAGTCGGAGTTGGTTTCTACAAACCTTCGAAGTCGGTGTCGTAATTGACTGCAAGGACCGCTATTGTCAACGTGAATTCGCGCTAATTCTTCGGCTAGATCGTTTTTGGACAGTTTGTAAATCCAGCTCTTCATTCGTGTTAACTCAAGTCTCGGTCTGGTCAGGTCCCTGTTCGGGCGCCATGTAACACGGTAGTTTCCGGTCCGGAGAGCTCGTCGGAAGCCAGGGTACGAGTATAAAGAAAACCGAGACTTGAGTTAATTGGAAAATAAAGAATTTATTAACGAAAGAACGAAAGAATATTTAGTTGAAATAATACACTTAAACTACGAAAAGGAAGATATATACAGAGATAAACTTAAGAATAAATTGTCAAGAAAAGCGGCTATCTGCCGTGAGCTGGATTTCCAGAGATCGTTAGTGCGGGTCGCTTCCGGTCTTATCCTAGGTAACAGGCCGCGTCGGTTATTCAGGTTTCCGCGGATTACAGAATGGGCCGCTCGGGCCGTGTCGGACGCACGGGCTTCGCGTTCGCGAGTCGGCGGCGCGGATTACAAATCAGGCCGTGAGGGCCGTGTCGGACGCACAGGTTTCGCGTTCGCGAGTCGGCGGCGCGGATTACAAATCAGGCCGTGAGGGCCGTGTCGGACGCACAGGTTTCGCGTTCGCGAGTCGGCGGCGCGGCGACTTAATTCAATCGTGCGTCGGAACGTCGGGGGCCGTATTGGCGCGACTATGCGAGAGAGAGACGGGAGCGCCCGAGTCTCGGGAGGGTCGGCGTCGAGGACGGCCGGGAGCGCCCGGTCAAAGGAAGGCTCGGGAGCGCCCGAGTCTCGGAGATGTCTTGTGGCGAGGACGGCCGGGAGCGCCCGGTCGGAGGAAGGCTCGGGAGCGCCCGAGTCTCGGAGATGTCGGTGTCGAGGATGGCCGGGAGCGCCCGGTCAAAGGTAGGCTCGGGAGCGCCCGAGTCTCGGAGATGTCGGTGTCGAGGATGGCCGGGAGCTCCCGGTCAAAGGAAGGCTCGGGAGCGCCCGAGTCTCGGAGATGTCGGCGTCGAGGACGACCGGGAGCGCCCGGTCGGAGGAAGGCTCGGGAGCGCCCGAGTCGTCAAGAGCGAAGTCGGTTTCGGAGGCCGGGTGAGCCCGGTCGAGGAAGTCTTGAGAGCGCCCAAGACCTGGAGGATCGGATGCTGGGGTGCTCCCCAGCGCGGAACAAGGTGCCTCGTCTGCGCTCGAGGCAGCTTATATACCCGTGTGCCCGGGAGTGGGGGCCCCCACTCCCGAACGGTCGGGTGGCGGTGCGCGGTGTGGGCGGTTGGGCGGCCCATGTCGCCCGTTGTGAAAGTCCGCGCTACTCGCCGCGGGCGGCTGGCCGGCCCGTGCTTAATTTAATCGTGGACGGGACCGCGCGATTAATTTGGGCGAACGGTGGTGGTCGCGGCGCGGGGTCTGAAGTTACCTGTTCGTGGCCTCAGGCCACAATTGTAAAAAGGCAAAAAAATGTAGACAACATCACACGGTGTTCCCAAGCGGTCACCCATCCAAGTACTGACCGTGCCCAACGCTGCTTAGCTTCAGTGATCGGACGAGAACTGGCGTTTTCAGCGTGGAATGGACGTTGTCTGAAAATTTAATTTTAGTAACAAGTATATAATACAAGCACGTAGTATATACATGTATTAACAGAACAGCCTATCTTGACATTTTCTAAAATCAACGATTTAAAAACATATTTTTTTGAGAAAACTATAGCGTTTTATTTATTTTATTAATCAACGTTTGCTTTTCGCGTTATTTAAATGTTTTTATTTATAATTTTATTTTGCACGTTAATTTACAACAGTTTAATGCAATTTAATAAGTATTTTTACATTATAATATTATTTAAGTTTTTTTATAAATGTTAGTATTAATGCTGTGTTTCCATTGGTGAATATTTTTCGCGAGATATTTTATGCTTATTTTATTCGTTTGTGGGAGATCTACTGCTTCCTCGAGTGTCCCGATGGATTTTCTAACAAATTTGAATCTTCTTTTAGGTTTTCACAAAGTGCCAAGACTGTGCATCAACGAGAACTAATTTTTATAAAAGTTTTTAAAGTGACTGGTATGTGTAATAGGTTTAAGTTTGAAGCCTGAAAAACAAATATTTCTATTTGTTTTTCAGGCTTTAAATTTTACAGGCAAAAGATACGTGACGGCAGCTAACCAACAAGACCATCCGGAGACCCGGGGAAGCCGCAGAAGTCCCTCTGACCATTCTTGGTGCAAGTGAAGAATTCTCGACTTACCCAGTACTCCAGATAGCACTAACACTTTGCAGAGTGAATTCAGGTATGTCATGCGTTAGAATTTAATTAGAATACCCTCCTCTATCGTGAGGGACCGATTTTAGATTGCCCGAGAGCCTCAGTTAATTAAAAAGTGAGAAAATAGTAAAAATATAACTTTAACCTCAAAGTGTCACTTATGAGATTTTTAGTTTTAATTTAAAAATACTTCTGCTTTATTTACAGGTTTGGCGCTTTGGGGACGAAAGGTTCGCGACGGCAGCTAACCAACGAGACCATCCGTAGACCCGGGGAAGCCGCAGAAGTCTTTCTGACCATTCCTGGTACAAGAGAAAAATCTTCGACTCACTTAGTACTCCAGATAGCACTAACACTTTCCAGAGTGAATTCAGGTTTTTAAGTTTAATTTCTGACTAAAAATCGTTTTTATTTAATGTAGTAGAGTGTTCTAATTACAATTTAATATTTCTCTTAACTGTAAATAAATTTATATTTCAGTTTGTTGGTGATTGGATGGCTGTGAGGGTTACAGAAGTTTTCCTGTGCTTCTACACATTGTCAAAAAAGTTCTGCTGCTTTCTCAGGGATCCCGTTGGATTTTCCATCAAATTTAAACATTATTCTTGCTGCCCAAAAAGTTCCAAGTCTGTGAATTGACGGGAACTATTTTTATTAAGACTTTAAAAAAGTGACAGGTATGTGTTTGAGGTTAAAAGTGGAGATATTGTTAAATTAATTTTTTTTAAGCTTTAAAGTAAAATTTTAACCTGTAATTAAGTTTTATTAAGTGTAGTTGTGTGTTTTCGTTTAATTTTAATATGTTTATTAACTCTAAAAAATTTTATATTTCAGATATCTTGTGATTGAAACGCTTGGAGGGCCGCAGAATATATTGCTGTGCTTCAGGATTTTGTAAAAAATGTTCTGCTGCATCCTCGATTGTCCTGTTGGATTTTCCATCAAATTTGAACATTTTTCTTGCTGCCTAAAAAGTTCCAAGTCTGTACATCGACGGGAACTATTTATATTAAGACTTTAAAAAAGTGACAGGTATGTGTTTGACGTTAAAAGTAGAATTACTCTTAAATAAATTATTTTCAGGCTTTCAAGTTAAATTTTTGACTTAAAATCGTTTTTATTTAATGTAGTAGAGTGTTCTAATTACAATTTAATATTTCTCCTAACTGTAAATAAATTTATATTTTAGTTTTCTGGTGATTGGAGAGCTGTGAGGGTCACAGAAGTTTTCCTGTGCTTCTACAGCTTGTAAAATGAGTTTTGCTGGTTTCTCGAGGCTCCCGTTGGATTTTTTAATCAAATTTGAAGCTTCTTCTTGCTGCCCAAAAAGTGCCAAGCCTGTACAACGACGGGAACTATTTTTAATAAGAGTTTGAAAAGTGACAGGTACGTGTTATAGGTTAAAAGTAGTTACTTTTAAATACATTATTTTCAGGCTTTTAAGTTAAATTTCTGACATAATTTCGGTTTTATTAAGTGTAGTAAAGTGTTCTAATTACATTTCAATAAATCTCTTAACTCTAAATAAATTCATATTTCAGATTTTTTGTGATTGGAGTGCTTGGAGAGCCGCAGAATTTTTACTGTGTTCTGAACTTGGTGAAGGGGAATTCTACTGTTTTCTAGAGGGACCTGTTTGTTTTCCATTGTAATTTTTCTCTTCTACTTTTGCCCCACAAAGTCCCAAGCTTGTATATAAACAGAAAATATTAATAATTTAAACTGTAAGAAGTGACAGGTATGTTTTATGAATAAAATTAATAGTATTTTAAAGTTAATAATTTTGAAGGTTTTAAGTTAATTCTTTAACCTTAATTCGGTTTTATTAAGTTTAGTTGAATGCCCACGTTTTGTTTAAATAATTTTTTTAATTGTAAAATACATCGATAAAGGTTAGAAAGATCGATGACTTTTTGGCGACGGTAGCGCCGGTTGCATTCGGTAGACGGATAATTTTAGAACTACCTAAATCACAGTATACTAAGAGACAGTAGGGACAGTGAGCGTCGGTACCTTTGATCTTTTTCAGCCAAATATTTCTGGTCACATGACCCGGCGCCATGTTTTTGGGCGGCAAGCCGTATGAATAATTTTGTGGGCCTCGAAAAATTGAAGTCTTTAGGCAGCAAATGCCGTATAAATAGTACGTGGGCCCCGAGAAATTAAACAATGTTTTTATTTTAATTTTGCATATTGCACATTGGAAGGGTGGGTTTATTTACAATTATATTGCACGTAAACGAATGTAGCGGTTCGCATTTTCTGTTTCTAAAAATTATGTTGCAACTTTATGTGTTGCAATCATTCTGACCACGAGTGTACACGTTGTAAGAAATTAAACAAAGTTACAGCACTAAGCCCAATACTAACTTATAAAGCTAGTGTATGTACACTACTTTTTAAGCTAGTGTTGAGCTTGGTGTTAAAACTGTTCAATTTCTTGCATCGTGTATGTACACCGAGCTTTAGGGACCATCAATTGCTAGAATCTTGGTCCGTCTCATAGTTACACCTCATGTTAACTGTCTTTATTAAATAAATATATTTCTTTTCTTTTGTTTTATTATGAGTTCAGAGTTATTAACCCCTTTAAAACATAACAAATACGTTATTAAACTGTATTGAAATTATAGCAATTTCAAATTAATTTACAGTCAACGCTATTGGTGCGCCCAAAAATATGGCCGCTCGTAGATGCGCGAGCGAAACTGCGCGGCTGACAAATTTTCGCTTACTGTCCCTACTGTCTCTTAGTATACTGTGTTACTGTCGTTTGCCGGTTTGCACCTCTACGTCATCTGCATGCCGTATGCTGCTAGTACCAATCGCGTTCCACGTTGTCGAATTGACGATTGTCGTGCCGAAACTAAACTTCCACGTAGCACGCGGCGGTGCGTGGTAATAAAGGTTGCACGGTTATGTCGGAGCACTGTAGGCACCAGTGGTGTCGTCGTGAGTGGATGTTGATCTCAAATTAATCGGTGTTCTTAACAAAAGAGTGTCCACCAAGCAACGAAATAAAATGAGGAACTTTAACATTTTTCTGTTCACGGTCGTCTCGATTATCGTACTAGCGGCGAACGGAGGTAATATGCTTTATAACTTATTCGCGTATCTCGCGAAATATACGAGTAAGGATCGCAAGTATGAAATAACATTTGATTTGAAATTTTTGTTATTTTTTTATTTAACGATTTTGCCAATTATTTATCCGACGAATTACTTATGCGATCAAACTGCATTTTCTTATACCCGAAAAATTTTTTTATTTTTTTATCTTACCAATTCTTCCATTCGTATGTTTAAAAGTATTTAATTTGTCATCATAATTAATACTATTAAATGTAGAAAATTATTTTATGCAATTTATTATTTATTTAAATTATTAAAAATATCACTGATTAATAATTTAAAATTTAGGTGTAGAGTCTTACATTTATTTTTTTTTTACAGTATATGTCCATGCTCAAGAAGATGAGAATATCGACGATATTGTGGATGTGGAAGGTGAAGAGGGTAGTATAGTAACTGATGAGGAAACAGAAGAAGATACTAGTAATGCTTCAGCAGATGCTGATACAACAATACTTTTTACAAAACCTATTCACAATACACTGTCCACTCTTGGTAAAAAAACTTTTCAATATTAATATTAAAATGTGATATATAGTTTTACAATATTAAAATTTGTTGTAAATTTGACAGAGTTGCCAGCTGGAAACATTGTAGAATTTCTTGTGGGTTTTACTAATAAGGGTGAAAATGATTTTGTTTTGGAATCATTGGACGCTTCTTTCCGCTATGCGATGGACTTCAATTTCTATATTCAAAACTTCTCCACATTCACATTTAACAAGGTTGTGAAACCTAAGCATGAGGCTACCTTAGCTTATTCTTTTATACCATCTGAAAGTTTTGCTGGAAGGCCATTTGGCTTAAATGTGAACTTGAATTATAAAGATACGGTATTTATGACACATAAATATTACATATTAAGCTTTAATAAATTTTATTAAATTTTATTAAATTATTACATAAAAAATATTACATATTGAGCTTTAATAAATTTTATTGATTAAAAAAAAATAACTCTTGTATTTTACGGATATATTATATTTTTTACAGAATGGAATTGCCTACAATGAAGCAGTCTTTAACGAAACCGTACAAATTATAGAGATAGACGATGGTCTTGATGGAGAAACTATTTTTCTTTATGTATTCCTCGCAGCATGTGTTATATTAACTCTTGTAGGTGGTCAACAATTGTTATCATCTTTAGGACGTAAATCGCGTTCTTCTACTACTCGTAAGGCACCAGTAGAAATGGGTACATCTAATCCTAACAATGTGGATTATGATTGGTTGCCAAAAGAAACTCTCAACAGAATCAGTAAGTAATAAAAAAAATATAAACTAAGAAAAATTTGCTTAAATTAAACTATTAATCAAGCAGTTTACAAAGTGCAACTTTTGTATGTACAAAATTAAAATACCTTTACATTGATGATAACAAATCTATGCCTATTTGCAGATAAATCTCCTAGAACTCCAAAGCAAAGTCCGAGGCAAAGAAAAGCAAAAAGAACTGACGACTAAACTATATATATTAGTATTTATGTATGTATAATATTTAAAACTAATGCAGAAGAATCTGTATTGCACAAAACCAACTGCAATAGTTTTTGAAAAAATAATTTATAATATCCTAATTTTTTCCATAATTTCTTAGTTACAAGACGGATTATATGAACAAAAACTATCCATCTATAAATAATATAGAACACGATTATGAAGACAGCCGTTACAAGATACATTAAACTTTGTACATGTTATGTTAAAAATTGACATAGAAATGATCCGTACCTAAGTTTGCTTCCACTCTAAATTCGTACGCAACTACGTGGTACTTGGACTTAAATTATACATTTATATAGTATATTCTTTGCCCGAGATTGTTTACTTTCTTTTCTGCAATTTATGTTATTATTGCGAACAGTACTCGTGCGTGCGTGTATAAAATATGATAATTTTATTATTGCGTTAGTACGTAACAATTCAATAATAAACTTTTTTTACAAGAATTTATTCCTATCCTCTTTTCGCACATGTATGCGTATTAGACGCGTGCGCGCAAGAATATTTTGCACAGTATAATCTTATTTACGCCTATGCCGAATGTACACGTAACCTTAACCTCAAAACGACACTTGTCGCCGAGCGGATGTCGTGTCCATGCACATTGTAACTTTGCGATCGTCGACCGCGACTCGTAACTAATCGGTAACGATATCACAGAGACTACGCCGCAAAAGATGTCGGATGTGAGAGACTGGTTCAATTCCCTGCCGATATTCACGAGATATTGGTTATTGTGCACTGCGGTTTTGACATTACTCGGCAGATTTGGATTCCTGAGCCCGCACCTGCTGATACTTTGGCCGTACCGGTTTTTGAATAACTTCGAAATCTGGCGAGCGGTGACTAGCGTATTCTACTATCCTCTCAGCCAGGGCACGGGGTTTCACTTCTTGATTAATTGCTACTTCTTGTACAATTATTCATTGAGATTGGAGCGTGGAGAGTATGATGGCAGGCCCGCGGATTATTGCTTCCTTCTCTTGTTTAATTGGATATGCTGTGTTATCATTGGGCTCATCGGCGATTTCTCTCTGCTCATGGACCCTATGGTGCTCAGTGTGCTGTACGTGTGGTGTCAATTGAATAAAGATGCCATTGTAAATTTTTGGTTTGGTATGTTGCATTCTTATTCTGGTTTTAATCGTGAATTACGTTAATACTGTTGTGTTGTATTAATCTTATTATGTTAACTCATGTGGAAAAATATCTATCCAGGCACACAGTTTAAAGCCATGTATCTGCCATGGGTTCTGTTTGGATTCAACTTGATCATCTCTGGTGGTGGAATGATGGAGTTGTTTGGGATTCTGGTAGGGCACTTGTATGTCTTTTTGAAATTTAAGTACCCTCAAGAACTCGGTGGTCCAGAATTGCTCAACACCCCTAAAATACTTGAAAGTTATTTCCCACCCCAGAGAGGTGGGGTACGACCATTTGGGAATGCACCTTCGAATAGAGCAGAGGGAGAGCAAGCAAATGTTCAAGGAAGAAATATATTTGGGAGACACAACTGGGGAAGAGGTCATGTATTGGGTCAATAATTTAATAAATTAAGAAAAATTTATAATCTTAATAAAGAAGTTTCTTATATTATTATTTTTTTGCAGTTTATGATTGATCTATGATTGGTGTACAAAAGTAGTTTTTATTTCTGTGTTACCGGTTCTTCCAAATATCTCTTTATAAATCTTTGTGTAATATTAAATTACAATAATGTCGTTAATCTATGCATTTTGATGCAGTTTATAATAAAATATATATGTTACAAAACAAAACACTAAAAAGAAATTCTATTTCTTCAACAAACATTATCTGTTAACAATTATGAAGTGGCAAAAATATTTCATATAATATTTAAGATATGTAAATACATAATTTAATCAACTTTTATATTTTAAGAATTTTTATAGATTAATGATGTTCCAATAAGTAGTGTTGATGTATAAAAACATTAAATAATTTAAGGAAATCAAACACATTTAATTCCATTTTAAAGTATTTTTTATTTTCCACGCTTTATGAAATCTGTAAGAACATAAAAACCCAAGGCACTTAGAAATACATATATTTTTATAGTTCTAAATAAACAATTTATATTATATGATTATTTATTGAGGTTATCTCCTCAATGGCTAAATTCCAGCTAACACATGATTCATCAATTGATGTAATCAACGTTAGACAGGTGGATGGGATGCCAACCCCTACCAAGAGCTCAAAGCTAACACTTTTTATTTTGATTTTCTTTACTAGTTTAAAATTTTACTAGTACAACAATGAATAATAATATTAAATAAAAAACAGAAAATAACAATTAGTTGTTTATAATTAATAATAATGTAGAGTGTAATTTACACCCCACATGCCTTTTCACATTTCAAATTTTAACGCGCCCATTGAAGGGTTAAAATATTTTTTTCAAAAATGAAAAATGTAAACTAAGAGCCCTGTACCTACCAACAATTATTCTTCTGGGACTTCGAGTTCTCCAGCATTAATATCATCAATAAGATCATGGGGTGGCCGGCCTTCCACAGTACATCCCACTGACTGGCATGTGCCCAAAATTTCTTTGACAGTCCCACCAAGTGTTCGTGACATTGATCTTGATCTCATAGCACGAGCAATTGTAACAATGTCATCAAATGATAAATTACCACTGTGCTTGATATTCTTTTGCCTTTTGCGATCTCTAGGTGGTTCTTTCAAGGCCTTAATTATCAACGAAGCAGCAGACGGTACCACTGAAATTGTAGCTTGTCTGTTTTGAATCGTTAATTGAACTGTTATTTTCAAACCTTTCCAGTCACTGGTAGCCTTGGCAATATCGTCACCAACTTTTTTGGGAGACTAAAATACAAATATTTCTATATAGTAATTCCTATATAAATTAAATGTAAAATAAGTTTGTTTCAAACTTACCAAACCAAGAGGACCAATTTTAGGAGCAAGGGACGAAGTAGCTCCTACTTCCCCACCAACACATCGCAAAAATACTGAAAAATAATAAATGGAAAACATAAGTAGTAATGTAAGTTCTTTATAGGTTATAAAAACTATTAATTTTTTACTTGTAGTATTAAGTGAGAAAATATAGATAAAATACCTTTTTTTATTTCATTTGGATCGAACTTAGGAGGCATCTTGACAGTTGAGGATAAAGATTGTTATAAAAGAGCAGAATAAAAATTTAACAAGACAACCACGTCTCCAAACGGCAAGTTCCACACACGGAAAGGCTAACCGCTAGCCAGAGAACGAGACGGAACGGAAATTGACGGAAATCCAACTCTAGTCAATGGAAACGGAAACGAGTCAGAGTGCTGTGATCATGGTGGTGGCGGGGAGGTAGCGGCCATGATAAAAAAGGCTGGTCACAGAATTGGCGGGAACGACGCTCAGTGCTGACCGTGCTATCAATAAAAGGCCAAGGCTTCTTAATTTTTTGATACTTCTCGTGCATTTTTCGACACATGGCACTGAAAATTGAGAAAAAAAAAAAAAAAAAAAAGACCCGGAATTGACGTACTTATTATTTACTTTTAATTTGTCGGCCACTTATATGGGTGCATGATTGAATTATTGTTTTTATTTAATTGTAATTGAAGATTAAATATTATTTATTTGATTGTTAATGTACTTTTTAATAACATGAGAAATCTTGTCAAACGTACATTCATAAAATGTTATAATTATTCCTTTATTGTTTTTCTCTTTGATAATAATTTAATTTTTGTTAATTTATATTCTAATAGTATGTTTAAACATATATATAAATGCAGCACATGCAAGTTTGCAAAATCTATTGTTCTGTAAAATTGCACAAATTAATGTCGTGCATCGATTATGGTTACACAAATTTTCTTGTGTACCATATAGATCGAAAGATATATTATTTAATATAGTATTTAATAGTCCAACTTTGGATATAATATCTCACACGCGTAATATACGTGCGTTTTACTTCATCTTAATTCTATAATCACAGTTACATTGAAAGCAGGAATAAAATTATAAAGCTTAACAAAATTTGATGTACGTGTATACATATGATTGTAACAAAGATGTTACTCATTTCAACACACTAGAAATTTAGTAAGCATCGCTATGTATTATCGGTTGAATTTTCTGGAAAATTTGATGTATCAATAAGAAGTTCTTCGTTTATATTCTGTTTTTCTTCCGGCTCGTATTCCTCGACGTCGTCGCTTAAATCTGTTAAAGTTTGTGGCCCAGTAGACTTATACTGAAATGCGGAATGTGACAAGTCGACTTCAACCGGGAATAACGTTACCGTTGACAACAAATCTCGTGTGTTGGCATAATACTTTGCTAGACCTGCGGCAAACTTATGTAGTTGCCATACGACGTCCTGTACGTGTTTATTGTCCAACAGTTCAAGCTTCACTAACACGTCTGAACGAAGTTTCGCAAATCTCGCACGAGCTTCTTGTCGACACCTCAGTATCAGACGATACTCGTAATTACCTGTTTCCACGCGATAAAGAGGTTCTTGCAGTGCGGCACAACTCTGCTCCTCATCATCTAACTCTTTTACTTTCAAACAGTAAGACAGATATTCAAATTTTGCATCGGCATACTTGCTAATAGTCAATCGTGTATCTGGTATGGCCTTATTAAGATACGTTCCTAAATCACTTAATATTGGTTTCAGGGTTTTTAACATTATCACTCCAAATTTTTCCATTTGTCTATGCTGTTCCCCAAATTGTCTGAAGGCTTCGCTAGCCCGTGGCTGTGGTTCTCGCACTCCTATGGCGGCAAAAGCATCGCCGAATACTTAACAAAAATATATTTTAAATTAATAAATGTGTAATTATTCTAGCAACTACTAATATTCCTTATAATATTCGCTCGTTTTTATACCTTTATAAATTTGTGTGAGATCGTAAAAAGCATGTAACGTTGCCTTAGCATGTGTAACAAGACCTCTATAGAAATTTTCCGTGCGTTTTAACATCATTAATCGTTGAACAAGTGCATCGTTACAAAGAATGGCTCGTGATAGTCCCAGAGCGTCGGCTGTAGTGCTACCCATTCCTTCAACTAGTCTATGTTTTACCTAAAATCAGGAAATTTTTAGTTACGATATATGTAAAACAAAATATGTACTGTTATGTAATTACATGTGTGCACCTTTTTAAGAGCAATGTCGAGCGTACGACCTTGTTTTGGATCAGCATGTAACTTGTTATAGTTAATGCTAACTTGCGAGTCACAAGATTGTATCATTTTTGCAACCTCTACTTTTGTTTTACCCTTTACTGATGCTCCATTTACGGCAACAAGTTCGTCGCCTGCTTGGAGAGTACCGTCTAAAGCAACTGGGGTGTTGTCGAAAATTTGTACAATGTAAAGACATGGGCAAAGTGGTGCACCGCCGCCAATACTGATACCAATTAAATTACTGGTATCTTTTTGAATTACAATATTCCCAGATGTAATCGTCATACCCCTGAAATTTCAATAAAACAATAATATCAATTTTTAATAAATAATTATGTAAATTCTTTCACTGTCATTGGAATATGTATTCCGTAAAATAATTCCGTAAAACAAACATTATTTTCGGCAAAATATTCAACTATAATATGCTAAAACCTTGCTTTATAGGCTATATACTGCTTTGTCTATTACAGCAATTCCATAATTACATGTCTAATAAAAACTTACAAATAATTGATGGGTCGCCGCTGCTGTATATATGGATCTTGTGTAACCAATTCTATATCTGTTCTAGGTCCCGATAAGCAATATAAAAGGAAAAAATTGAAATTTGGCACAAAAAGAGAAAGATAAGGCACACTCACTTACACTGTATTTCTGAATAAATGCAATAAGTTAAAATATAAAAAAAAAAATATGTATACTCGTTTGACTTTAATTTATTGCATTAATTAAAAAATGCAGCTAAAATAAACAGGCCTATATGTATATATAAAGCAAAAAGAATGATCAAAGAAAGAAATTACAATATAACGTAAGAATAAAGTGCATACATGCGATCTTCCATCATAGTCAGTTGGTGCATTTCCATGCTAGCCGACGGTACGGTGGTCAGAGCGACGCAAGCTTCATCCAAAGTTGATTTATTCAAACTTTGAAGCATGCTTTGAAGCACTTGCAAATGTCGAAATAGCTGAATTGTTAGACTCTTCTGGTTAAACTTTTCCACCGCACCTTGGCATTCAAGCATGCATTTTGCAACCAAAATAAAGCACATTAAGACTGTAATATAGCACAACGAATATAGTATAAGAAACCAATAAACAATTAAGATTTGTGATCTACGTAACTAACATTTTATCCTCCTCGAAGAAGAAATCGTCCTCAAAGTCCATACCCAGACCAGTCATGCCTGCTAATATCTGAAATATTTTGTTATTTATATTCGGTGTTAGTTTTTAAAAGCTTCATTATTTATTCATTCAATATAAATTACATTATGAACGATTGTGTATTGACGACTGGTTAAAGTAACGCCTTCCACACTTATTCACATTTAATTAAAAGCCAAACCTAAACAATAATCTAATAATTGATAACGCACGATCAGAGAGCCCAATTCGGAATCGCGGCTTCCACGCGTACAAATACAGAGGCTCGTCCGTGTCAAGTGCCAGCGCTTCGGCTGCCGTCGGATAGAAGAAAAGGCCAGAGCTATACATTGTCTGTCTTACTCTTGCGCGGCGTCGCCGGCAGTTATCGCAGATCCGCTTCTCGGTAACATCACACATGCGCACATTTGACCGCTTGTGGCAGCCGTCACCGTCACGTAACATCCGACTTTTGCTTTCCTTTCTTCCGTCGAGGTGGCAGACGTAGGTGTTTGTTCTCTCTTGTAGAGCTAAGGTCGCATCGACGACTTACACCGATTTGGTGCTCCATCAACTTCTTGATCAGGAAATTTAAACAGGAAAAATGACGTCCGAGGCCGAGCTTGCGTGCGTTTATTCCGCACTGATACTCGTCGACGATGACATCGCCGTAACTGTAAGTACCGGCCACGCGGCTTTGTCACGTTTGCGTCCATTTTCGCTATTCTATTTTGGTTCAATTTAGAGCACGATCAGTAGATCGTGCAGTAGTTCAAGTTTGTTTTCTAAATTTTTATTGCAATGGCGTTATTAATATTAAATTTTACATAAATTATTTAACAACTTGTATCCTAACCTTAAAACTTTCAGGATTGTACACGTGTTCGTTTTTATTAATTTATTGTACTCTATAAAGTGATAAATTAAATCTGTAAATTAACTTTACGGAATAAAAATAATAATAATGACCATATACTGAGTTCAATTGTTATATTTTCAGGGTGAGAAGATACAGACAATTTTAAAAGCGGCAAACGTAAATGTTGAATCTTATTGGCCTGGACTTTTTGCTAAAGCGTTGGAAGGAGTAAATGTTAAAGAATTAATTACCAACATTGGATCTGGGGTTGGAGCTGCCCCAGCAGGAGCAGGTAACATATTTTTTTTTATTAATAAATTTTGCAAACTTTGATTTTAAATAACATATATCTCTTGCAAAGTACAGTAAAAAAGACAAAATCATATGTGAAGGGAAAAAAAAAAAAAAAATTACAAATGTAATCTTGTAATTATTTTATCCTCTTCATCCACCGATCTAGGTCATTTAAATTGCTAGCCCGGTCAGCAAATGAGGTGAAAGAAATTGAAAACAAACTTTCCAATTGTATCAATAAAGATACAATTGCTAAGTTTTATTTCTAACAAGCAAAAAATGGAAATATAATTTTCAATAAAAATTTATCTCGAGTATTACAATTTTTTCATAACTTTAAAAAATTATTTTATTTTATTTTATTTTATTTAAAGCCCCAGCTGCTGCAGCACCTGTGAGCGCTGAAGCTGCTCCAGCCAAAGAGGAGAAAAAGAAGGAAGAACCAGAGGAAGAATCAGACGACGATATGGGTTTTGGTAAGTTACACGTCAAATGTATTTTTCCAAAAGTTAACAAAAGATTAGAATAATAATAATAAATATTCAGTGATTAAAACAGCATGTATTAGCTACAGAATATACATATGATGATCATATTTAAAAAATGAGAATACAATAAATTAATTATCTTATTCAATAAACGTAAGTAATTATGTTTTAATCACAATGCATTATCTGATTGCAGGTCTATTCGACTAGAATCGGGAATCGCGTTGGTCCATTCCTTTCATGTATGTACCGTTATATTGTACACACAATATAAATAATGAAAAATTTTGATAAAAAAATTGTACACTTTTTTTCAACCATAGAAAAGCGATTGCAAACAATATTTTATTCTTTTACCGTTATGTATGAGAATATCGATAAAATACGCGTAAAATATGTTTTAGTTCTATACGGGAAGAAAATATATTTTCTAGTTTTATTCTCTTTATAATTATACATACATACATATATATATATATATATATATATATATATATATATATATATATATATATATATATAGTACTCTGTTTTTTGTACCGTATATTCAACATGGTGAGCTACGACTCTAACCGTTACATTTTATCCTCAATAATTTATGTGCTGATCGATAATATATACTAGTAAATTCAGTCAATCTCTTATGTAGCATTTAATAACAATTTCGTCGTTAAAAGAACCTGCTTTCTTCGGCGGATTTATTTTTAATAGACCGTCTTTCTCATCAAAGTAACTTTCTTATGTGCATTCTGCTTTGGTAAATCTAACTTGAATAATTTTGCCATAAATTAATTTGATTATGTATTCGTGCCTTTGTATTATACAAGATGATTGGCTGATAAATTGATCGATAATATTTTGTTATTTTATTTTTAATTAATATAGATGAAGTGAAAATAGTTGTAAATTGTGTGAATTGTCAGTTGATATGACTTGAAAAATGCCAAAATCAAATTAACATTATACTTAATCTTCTTCAAAACTAATTTTTATCTAAAACATTTTTGGCTAAAGTATTTCGTTTAAGAGGTAAAATATTCTAATGCCTCAACGATCGTCTTATATATAATTTCTTTTTTTTTTCTTTTTTTCCAACAGCGAGTTTTAATTTTTTAACTCGCTATTATCATCGCGTTGCACTTCTGGTTCTGACAACGGCAACCATTGTGCGGAAGCACCTTTTCCAGTTAGCACACGTTGAAACAATTCTCTTTGACATGAGCCAGATACTTGGCACTTAGCCAAGAGATCGCCATTTGCTCGTAGCACAGAGAATTGTAAGACACACTTTGGCAATATGTCGCTACTAATATCAAAAGTAAGAATATCGTTCCATACGGGACTGGTAGCTTCGCGTTGCACACTTGACTTTTTCTTCTTGAGACTTTTACCGTCGTGGATGAGTGACACCTAATAGTTTTTATTTTTATGTGTATTTTAAGTTAAAAAAGAAAAAAGAAACTTGAAAGGTACATTGATGCGATACGTACCTTCACATATGGATTGGCGTTAGCGGGATCGTCGAGAATGGGTAAATTTCTCGCCCGGACGACAATGACTGTCAGTTTTTCAATAGACGGCTGATACGAGATGGAGACCATTAATTCACCCAGAGGCGGCGCTTTAAATCCACCCTCCATTCCATACCGCAAAACTGGCTTTACAACAGTAACCAAATTTGTATCGAGATTCGGCACGGAAACAAGAGGAAGCTGTACGTAACCCAGCCCACGATGTCTCGTAAACGCATCAAAGTCGTAAAGCAGAATCTCTAATGTTCTTCCGGACAATGATGATGCAGGCGTTACTTCAAAAACGAAGTCTTCGTCAAAAACTTGAAAAAAAAAGTTTAGTACGTGAAATATTTTGATACCTTAAAGAAAGTGATTATTTGAATCGTATACAGATAAAAGTGAAACAATTTACCAGGATTCAAAGTACGTCTGTGGATTGTAGTTTGCCATACGTTATTGCGGTCAGGTAACAAACGTATCTTAGCGTAAGGGTCTGCGATACCGCTTAATTCTCGAGCGCGAAGATCATGTGCCTTCGCGAAACAAACGATCATTTAGATGTACATACATGCATTTACAACTGAAAAGCAAATATGACGTTTGCTGCGGCGACGGCAGCTAGCGAACGCGTCGTGTACGTCACACGTGCCGCATGTATATACCGCGCCGGCCGGTTTGCCGAAATCTAATTTTCCCACCGTTCTCGTTCTCTCATCCCTTGCCTCTGCCGCCTAGGGTTACGTTACGTTACGTTACGTACGCTAGCCGCTGTCGCCGCAGAAAATGCCACATCTGCTCTTCGGTGTACTGTAATAAATACTGTAATAAACATGGCTGCATTCAGAAGTATCATCCGAGGGTGCTATTAGGTGTACGTACCACCATTTTATCCTCGTTTACCGAATGTTAAACAAGGTTAGAATACACTCGGGTGATGTTTCTGAACGCAGCCCATGTGACGTATGCGATAAATAATAAGAGTTTCCCAGCAAGGAAAGAGAAATAATACCTCGATAAGTTTCACAGTAAGTATTCCAGCATTGGTGTCATATATCAAACTCAATTTCAATTCACCTCTGATTTCGTCGGAAGAAGAAGTTGAGGAAGAAGACGACAGCTGCGTTGAAAAAAATTCTTTACAGTAATGCATTTATTGATGAATCAAAAAATCACCAGAATATGCAATATACCTTGTGCCGTGGACCTGACTCAATTTCGACGCTGTTTAATCTAGAGTAAGAACCGTCTATACTTCGCAGCGGATGCTTGACAATTATCATGCGTTTCTCAGATGCGATTACTGTGCCTTCTGGAATTGGCGGCGCAAGAGGACTCATTGGAGATGGAGAAATATCATCCGATTCAGAGAGGTGATGCATAACTGCAAGAGTTTATCTTCTTTAACAATTTTTTTTTTAGAATAAGTCTAATTATTTATGTACATGTTATATCGCAAATGCATTTTCTTATGTTTCAAGTTTTTTTTTTTTTTTTTTTTTTTTTTAATTTTTTTAATTTTCAAGCAATTATATTTTTATTAAAATTTTTCAAATACACATATATTTACCTCTTCTAGGTGAATCACTCGCGATGCTATCGAATACATGATCAGACTGCCATTCATAATCATCATCATCGTCCGAGTTACTGTCATTACGTCTGATAATCTTACTGTCCCTTGAAAGTGCGACGCCAACTAAAACATCCTTCGACGATTTAGCTGCTTCTTCAGCTCTGTCCAACAAATCTTTCTCAAACCTAAAACAGAGATACTTGTTCATTTGATCTCAATATTCTCAATTCATCTTGAGATTCGTCATTAGACGATTATCCGACAATTGTAATAAACATTTTAGACTTTGATAATTATTGTTATGTCGGTTCTTAGAACAGAATCTCGGAAAAAAAAAAAAATGTGCAGAAGAGATACGTGCCAGTTGAGCGGTCCTCCGACCGAAGTGAGTAATCGTCGACGACGTGCGCAAATAGTATAGACGAGCACCGCTGAAATTGCTCCGGTAGCGGCTCCAACCGTGCCTAGAATTGCGACCACCCCGGCGCCGTGAACATCCATCTTAATTGCGAACCTGCATTCGACGTTACGGTCAGTTTTATCGATGGATTTACTTAAAATGCAATGCAATTCTTGATTACTTAATTTTATTTACGTTGAAACAAAGTGATACGTATTACTTGATAAATTAATTGCTCGTAAATTCATTAAAGTTCGAAATTCACCATTAAAATTAATCCTAAATTAATTTCGTGTATCTGTGTGTAAATAGAATTAATTCCTTGATACATGTGCATATGTGTTACTCTTTATCTTTCTCTTTCTCTCTCTGTGCGCGCACGCGTTCTCTTTCGCGACAAATAAAACTATAATTTAAGAAAGGATAGCTAATTGCTACGTCATCCTCGTTTGTTCCAGATGGTACAATCGGCTCCATGGAAATGAAATGCCTGCAATTTGTAGACGCCGTTGCACTTGAATGCTGAAACGTATTCTTTTCAGGAACACAATACATTTTTCCGGAAATAAGATGCAGGATGCAGAATCCTGTTGGTTGGAAATATGGCAAAAGAAATGTGACGAGTACTTACACTCACCTTTATCATCCGTGTGGCAACTTCATTACATTCTCACGTTTAGCTGGCACACGCGAGAAAATAACGGGCTTTAATCCCGGAAATACGAATGAAAGTGATAGATCAGCAAACGATAGACAATTTCCCTTCAATGAACATGTTAAAGTTACATCCTGCAATCGTCCACTCTGTAGCATACGTGCGTGCACCTTCCTTCCACCCCGTAGACTCACCCTCGGAGGAAGGGTACGTTCGCGCGCACGCGCTGGCACGCAGATGCTCATCTTCGTTAACGATGGAGGATCATCGAGCGGCCTTGAACTGCGTTAAAGGTGAAGAGCACGTTATGTATAACTTGACAATTTTTTTTTTTTTTTTTTTTTTTTTTATAATTAATCACCTGCTGTACTTTTTCTTAAACATAGCAAGCTGAGATATTAACGTATGTTAAAGTAAAAATAATAATTATTATTATTAATAGCACGAAGGTCCGGCTAGAATTACAAAGGGTTGCCTTCAATTAATTTTTTTTTTTTTTTAATAAAATTTAAGTAATATATTTCAAATATTTCAACAGTTATTACAAAAAAATATGTTTTACTTTTAGGATTCCTCGAACGGTCGTTGTTGATACAAAAGAAAATCCCCAAAGTGCTGTAAAAAATTAGGCACTTAGAAATGAAGTCTGGCAATGATTGGGAGATGAATAGCCGCTAGTCATCTAATTTTCGAAATGAGGAATACCTTGGCGACACCGGTTTATTAAGACAGCAGCTAAATTTAGGAAGTCGTAGGCGCACGCGCGAATCTCGCGCATCACCCCTTGCAACCTTGGTCGTCTTTCGAGTCTCACAAGCGGCATAAGCCGCACAAATCGTGTTACTTGGGGTATCCAGGAAGCAGGTTTCGAGATGGCGGACTCTGGAGCGCCGCGTGAGACCAGGGAGAGACCCTCGGCTATCGTGCGCATCGCGTATCAGGTGCGTACAACAACAGTCGTCGCGATTCAGTTGCAGTCGTCATTCACGGCGATGTCCAGCAGTCTACAATTATCGATTCCTCGACTCTGGACGGCGCTGTCATTCGTTTACAATCTAGTTTACTTCCGTCGTTTTCCACGGAAAGCCGCCGCCGACGACGAATTAACCGCGATTTTTATCCGTGACAACGCGAATAAGTATTTCGCGAACGCTACGAAATCCGTTAACGGTCCAGATCGATTGGAAAATTGTCATGACAACTTACAGTCGGGGCTTGTCTTATGATAATTTTCACGCTAACGCCACGAAGATCAATTATGCAATGGCGCGACTTGCAAATATAAAAAATTCTTTTCATTTCAGTAAAAATTATATATGTCATTGCTCAATTATTTAGAAGCAAATAAATTGTTGTAACAACTCTATTGCAAAGCTAATACAAAGCTAATAATGCTGTTTATGTATTTTAAACGAAGTTTAGAAGAATAGTGTTTGGTAGCTCCGTCTCAATTTTGTACATTTGCTCAAGGTTGTTTGGCGGCTTTCGAACCGCCCGACTTTCCTTCTATTAAAATTATCAACGTCTGCACCCTCTTACATATCCATTTTTTTTTTTTTTTCTTTTGCAGCAATTAAGTGTCATGTGTGGCACACAGGATCCCACGGCGCCGATCAGCATAACTACAAATGCCAACGACGCGGATGCACGCGGCATGGTGTGCACGCGCCGTTTGTTGCGTTTACCGGTGCTTGCCACCGTGACATCGACGTTCTCTGGCGTGTACCAGGCCACGCGAAACTCTCACGAGTCGGTCGCGACGATCTTGGGTCACGCAGAGAACGGAATGCGCACGGGTCTGGAATTCGTCAGCCCTGTTACCGGCACGATTGCTGGCCTCTTAGAAGCTCCCCTCAAGATCGTCGATGACGCGCTATGTCTAGGATTGGACTTCGTGGAAGAGAAGCTGCCCTCCGTAAAGCTACCGCCTGGCCAGATATACGCGAACGCGAAAGACAGCTTCAGGTAATGGTCCAGCCTTCGAAGCTACAGCTCCTGTCGTTCAAAATAAGTTTTCAGTAGTAATAAATTCTTTTTTTTTTTTTTAGATTTTTTGACACATATATTATAATTTAAGATTGGTTTTAACACCTTTGTTTGCAGGAATATATTCACTTCGGCATTAGAAACCCTAAGGTTTCTGTTTGGCGGGTCGAAGAACCAGATAGAGGACTTGTCAGTTGCGAATGAGACTGCACGAGGAATTCGGAAAGTGTCTAGCTGAATAATGAAAATGCGAGGAACAATTCGCACTCAGGCTTTCGTCGTGGAGTACACCGTGATGTTTCAAAGCCACGATTCCGCACATCACGCGTTTATTCGCGCTAAAACTAATCTCGAATTTATTTCAAACATGAGAGACTCGTGTCGGAATTTTATTTGCACAAATAGGACCTCTGTCCTGAAATCAAGCAAGACACGTAAATCAGTTACAGCAGATTTTAGCTAGAGAACATTGCGACGTAGGAATATAATGGATTGAGCAACTCGTGATAACGCAATTGTCTTGAAGATAAGTAATAGCGTCTAATTGCGAGATAATCTTTGTACAACGGTGGATTTGCGTTGTTATTGAAATAAATTTTGGTTTTATATCCTTCTAGTATATAAATACAATTTACGTTGTAAAGCGTAGTGTCGCACATTACATTAATGTCACGTAATTCAGAGATTTTAACTTCAAATCATATTCTTTAGTTTAATTAATTTAAAAAAAAAAAAAGATTTTATCCAACCAGTTCTGGTTTATTTTCGTCCAAAAATTTGTCTCTGAATTTTGTACATCAGAATTTCCTCATGAGAATATCTGAAAAAAAGAAGAAAAAAAAATTAGCAAAAGTGTTAAAAAATTGTACATATCGATTTCGTATATCATTCGACATATTGCCGTTTGATAGATCGATCTGGCTGCCATATTGCAGGCGGGACCGTCGCGTTTGCAGCACATGCAGTCGCCCAATGAAATTACCGCCAATTCTGTATGGATCTGCGACATGGAGGAACGCACGTTGATCGGTGTATCGTTCTGTAGTGTTTTGTAGTGCGAGTAGCGAAAATAAAGGAAACTGTTGAGCAGGTCCATGCAATTAAATTCGCGAGAGTAGCAAAGTATTCGCGGAATCGGTTTTATTTCATTCCATTGATGGTGATAAGCTACTCTGATTAAGTTTTATTCCCATTGCGAGTCGCTATGTCGCGCCAATACTGTTTTCTGTGTGCCAGCGACGAGGGTGTCTTTCTGGACGTTACTCCAGATAATCTGACCGTGTTCAGTGATCAAATCGAGACATGCTTGCCCACAAAGGTATGACAAAACCATCTCGCTACCACGTTCTGGAAAAAAAAAAATGCGCTCGACTCTGAAGTTTATATGGGTGCTCGAGATCGAGCCTCGGCATCTTGTGTCGAGCTTCTTGTGTTTCGCGACAATTATACCGGTCTGATGAAACTAAAAACACGTTAATCGGAAAGCACAGCTGGGTTCGAAAAAATAAGTTTTGACTTTGTTTTGGTTAGACGCGCTCGCTTATTGGTTAGGTTCGAGATTGACTGCGGCGGGACCATTAACGAGTCGACGAACGTGCGACCGGGTCTTGGATATGACACTATGATGATCGAGGCTTGGGTGACTATGCCGGGGAAATTAATGTTCACGCATATCACTCCGGCATCGATTTGCGTTCATAAAAAACACAACGTGCCGCGTCATCTGTACTCAGGGCGTGAAACTCGCGCGCAAAGAAACAAGAGTGAGAAACAAAGTAGTAAGACGTGTACGAGGACTTTACTACGATATGACAATTAATCCGGCAGATCGTCTGGAAATGACGAGGATGCGAACAACCGCGTGAACCGCTTCTAGACTTTGATCTCGTGTGAATGAGCGTCTTTTGCCTTGCGAGGATAGTGAAAAAGCGGCCGGGTTCGTTTCGTTATTGCGACATTTTGCTAGACGTGCGCATATGTGTGTGTGTGTGTGTGTGTGTGTGTGTGTGTTTGTGTATTTATCCATACAAATTTATACACCGGGAATGACTGACAATACTTATTCGTCTTGATTCGTGCTCGTTTTTGCAGTTTCGTGTTCTGCTACAGTCTATTTCGCACTGAAAGTGCCTGAAAATCGGAGCGGTTGTTAAACAACTGTATACTATTTGTTGCCTCTTTCGATATATACGTATATCGCAGTATCTGTTAATGAAAATGCG